>NW_022983005.1:0-18707 GCF_902652985.1 Pecten maximus
AGGAGGAGGAGTTTTTTTTATAGTTTGGGACCCCAAAAGAAAAAAAAAAGTTCCCGAAGTAATCTTGCACAAATATATGTACACCGCATGGTCGAATTTTTCTAATCATCGTTACAAGTTCGCGTCTTGTCCGCAAGGGCAACTACTCCTGTTTTTCTTTATTCATTGTTTACATATGTCAGTTGTTTGTCTGAGTTTGTAATATCGATATACCAGAAACAGCGATAGTTTAGGCTCACTCAAAACAAGATAATTATGGTTGTTTTGCATCGTAACAAAAAGGGAGGATACCATATGTCATAGACAATGAATATTATGACAAACGGCACACCTTAGCTACCATATGTCGTAGGCAATGAACATTATGACAAACGGAGGACACACCTTGGCTACCATATGTCATAGACCGTAGACATTATGACAAACGGAGGACGCACCTTGACTACCATATGTCATATAGACAATGAACACTGACAAACGGCGAAGTATTTTAAATGTTGTAATTAGCATGAAAAGTGATATTTGAATGAAGGATACCTTTTGCAATCATCAGAAGCTTAAACTGCCAACATATTACTAAATCGAAATCGATTGTGTTTTGCGTAGATAATAGTTGATGTCAACGTGTAACAGATATTAGAATATCCAAGCCTACTTTGTAATGGAAATTCCTGAGATATCAGATGACGTATTGCTGATATAACGTAGATGTTTATGACGTGTATCGTTGATGAAGCAAAAGACGCTTACCCTGCCGGGACGCTGTAATTTGTACTTGTTTTATCGATTTCGAGATTGAATTACGGTTTCCATTCCTTCGTGCCCGAATAATGAAACTAAAATTACTTCCAATTATCCGGATATATAAGTTGTCGCTGTTAATAGTGGAGTTTATTATCCGGACAGAATAAGATATCATCGTAAATAATGGAGTTGATAATCCGGATAGAATTAGGTATCATCTTAAATAATGGAGTTTACAATCCGGATAGAATTAGGTATCATCTTAAATAGTGGAGTTTATTATCCGGACAGAATAAGGTATCATCGTAAAAGTGGAGTTTATTATCCGGACAGAATAAGGTATCATCGTAAATAATGGAGTTTACAATCCGGACAGAATTAGGTATCATCTTAAATAGTGGAGTTTATTATCCGGACAGAATTAGGTATCAGCGTAAAGAGTGGAGTTTATTATCCGGACAGAATTAGGTATCATCGTAAATAGTGGAGTTTATTATCCGGACAGAATTAGGTATCAGCGTAAAGAGTGGAGTTTATTATCCGGACAGAATTAGGTATCATCGTAAATAATGGAGTTTACAATCCGGATAGAATTAGGTATCATCTTAAATAGTGGAGTTTATTATCCGGACAGAATAAGGTATCATCGTAAAAGTGGAGTTTATTATCCGGACAGAATAAGGTATCATCGTAAATAATGGAGTTTACAATCCGGACAGAATTAGGTATCATCTTAAATAGTGGAGTTTATTATCCGGACAGAATTAGGTATCAGCGTAAAGAGTGGAGTTTATTATCCGGACAGAATTAGGTATCATCGTAAATAGTGGAGTTTATAATCCGGATAGAATTAGGTATCATCTTAAATAGTGGAGTTTATTATCCGGACAGAATTAGGTATCATCGTAAATAGTGGAGTTTATAATCCGGACAGAATTAGGTATCATCTTAAATAGTGGAGTTTATTATCCGGACAGAATTAGGTATCAGCGTAAAAGTGGAGTTTATTATCCGGACAGAATTAGGTATCAGCGTAAAGAGTGGAGTTTATTATCCGGACAGAATTAGGTATCATCGTAAATAGTGGAGTTTATAATCCGGACAGAATTAGGTATCAGCGTAAAGAGTGGAGTTTATTATCCGGACAGAATAAGGTATCATCGTAATAGTGGAGTTTATTATCTGGACAGAATTAGGTATCATCTTAAATAGTGGAGTTTATTATCCGGACAGAATTAGGTATCATCGTAAATAGTGGAGTTTATAATCCGGACAGAATTAGGTATCAGCGTAAAGAGTGGAGTTTATTATCCGGACAGAATTAGGTATCATCGTAAATAGTGGAGTTTATAATCCGGACAGAATAAGGAATCATCGTAAAAGTGGAGTTTATTATCCGGACAGAATTAGGTATCATCGTAAATAGTCGAGTTTATTATCCGGACAGAAATAGGTATCGACGTAAAGAGTGGAGTTTATTATCCGGACAGAATTAGGTATCAGCGTAAATAGTGGAGTTTATTATCCGGACAGAATTAGGTATCATCGTAAATATTGGAGTTTATAATCCGGACAGAATTAGGTAACAGCGTAAATAGTGGAGTTTATAATCCGGACAGAATTAGGTAACAGCGTAAATAGTGGAGTTTATTATCCGGACTGAATTAGGTATCATCGTAAATAGTGGAGTTTATAATCCGGACAGAATTAGGTATCATCGTAAATAGTGGAGTTTATAATCCGGACTGAATTAGGTATCATCGTAAATTATGGTGTTTATAATCCGGACAGAATTAGGTATCATCGTAAATAGTGGAGTTTATAATCCGGACAGAATTAGGTAACAGCGTAAATAGTGGAGTTTATTATCCGGACAGAATTAGGTATCATCGTAAATAGTGGAGTTTATAATCCGGACAGAATTAGGTATCATCGTAAATAGTGGAGTTTATAATCCGGACAGAATTAGGTAACAGCGTAAATAGTGGAGTTTATTATCCGGACAGAATTAGGTAACAGCGTAAATAGTGGAGTTTATTATCCGGACAGAATTAGGTATCATCGTAAATATTGGAGTTTATAATCCGGACAGAATTAGGTAACAGCGTAAATAGTGGAGTTTATTATCCGGACAGAATTAGGTATCATCGTAAATTATGGTGTTTATAATCCGGACAGAATTAGGTATCATCGTAAATAGTGGAGTTTATAATCCGGACTGAATTAGGTATCATCGTAAATTATGGTGTTTATAATCCGGACAGAATTAGGTATCATCGTAAATAGTGGAGTTTATAATCCGGACAGAATTAGGTAACAGCGTAAATAGTGGAGTTTATTATCCGGACAGAATTAGGTATCATCGTAAATAGTGGAGTTTATAATCCGGACAGAATTAGGTAACAGCGTAAATAGTGGAGTTTATTATCCGGACAGAATTAGGTAACAGCGTAAATAGTGGAGTTTATTATCCGGACAGAATTAGGTATCATCGTAAATATTGGAGTTTATAATCCGGACAGAATTAGGTAACAGCGTAAATAGTGGAGTTTATTATCCGGACAGAATTAGGTATCATCGTAAATATTGGAGTTTATAATCCGGACAGAATTAGGTAACAGCGTAAATAGTGGAGTTTATTATCCGGACAGAATTAGGTAACAGCGTAAATAGTGGAGTTTATTATCCGGACAGAATTAGGTATCATCGTAAATATTGGAGTTTATAATCCGGACAGAATTAGGTAACAGCGTAAATAGTGGAGTTTATTATCCGGACAGAATTAGGTATCATCGTAAATTATGGTGTTTATAATCCGGACAGAATTAGGTATCATCGTAAATAGTGGAGTTTATAATCCGGACTGAATTAGGTATCATCGTAAATTATGGTGTTTATAATCCGGACAGAATTAGGTATCATCGTAAATAGTGGAGTTTATAATCCGGACAGAATTAGGTAACAGCGTAAATAGTGGAGTTTATTATCCGGACAGAATTAGGTATCATCGTAAATAGTGGAGTTTATAATCCGGACAGAATTAGGTAACAGCGTAAATAGTGGAGTTTATTATCCGGACAGAATTAGGTATCATCGTAAATATTGGAGTTTATAATCCGGACAGAATTAGGTAACAGCGTAAATAGTGGAGTTTATTATCCGGACAGAATTAGGTATCATCGTAAATATTGGAGTTTATTATCCGGACAGAATTAGGTAACAGCGTAAATATTGGAGTTTATAATCCGGACAGAATTAGGTATCATCGTAAAAGTGGAGTTTATTATCCGGACAGAATTAGGTATCAGCGTAAAGAGTGGAGTTTATTATCCGGACAGAAATAGGTATCATCGTAAATAGTGGAGTTTATAATCCGGACAGAATTAGGTAACAGCGTAAAAAGTGGAGTTTATTATCCGGACAGAATTAGGTATCATCTTAAATAATGGAGTTGATAATCCGGACAGAATTAGGCATCATCTTAAATAGTGGAGTTTATTATCCGGACAGAATTAGGTATCATCGTAAAAGTGGAGTTTATTATCCGGACAGAATTAGGTATCATCGTAAATAGTGGAGTTTATAATCCGGACAGAATTAGGTAACAGAGTAAAAAGTGGAGTTTATTATCCGGACAGAATTAGGTATCATCTTAAATAATGGAGTTTATTATCCGGACAGAATAAGATATCATCGTAAATAATGGAGTTGATAATCCGGACAGAATTAGGCATCATCTTAAATAGTGGAGTTTATTATCCGGACAGAATTAGGTATCATCGTAAAAGTGGAGTTTATTATCCGGACAGAATTAGGTATCTGCCTGTATAAGGCTGTTCGTGCGTTCTTTGTCCTGAAACGGACACTAAAAGACATTCTCTCGTTTAGCTGAATGCTTTTTGTTTAATTCTGTGACATGTTGAGTGATTTGCGGAGTAAACAAAAGATATGATGCATAAGTGGTTTGATAAAACCAAGTACTCGAGGAGAAGAAACACATGAAAATTAAAAGTCAGTGCATACTTGTGGTATGCCCAGGTAACAGAGTCTTCTACAGGTAGATGGCAAAACTTGACAAACAATTGTCCAATACCGGAAGTATATTTACTCAGATTTATATCTTTATGTTTTATCGATATTGGCGTTTCTATTCAAACCAATTGAAAAGAGTCAACGACATTCGATATAGAATGAGCTGGATCACTTCACGTATTTGTATAAGAATGTATTTTGACAAGACAAATATGGGAAAGTAAATAGTATATTGACTCTCCACGATAACCGGTTATAGTCTGAAGAGTAATGGCGGAGTTTGTGTTGTGTTTGTTCTTCGATTGATCAGGTCCTTCTAACCTAATCCGGGGGTTTATTGTGTCATTTGTCCGTCTGACGTAGGTAGTGTCAGATATACATTTGTCATGATGACAAGCACGTATTTTAAACGCAAAAAAAACCCCAACACAGCCTTGTAGAGTCCGTAGGATCTCATGTACCTTTCAGACACATTTTTTTTTTCATTTTTTTTATCCAAATTTGAGGACATGTACGACTTTATTGAAATAATATACATTATCTATATATACATTGTACATATGCACATATCGTTTATACGCAAACGTATAGTACTTAACAGTGGAGATTCAATTATCTAGACTTCCAAATGTTATCGCATTTTTATACTTTGTTTGTTTGGTTTTGCTTTTGCTTTTTTTTTTTTTTTTTTTTTAATTTTTTATTGTTGTTGTTATTTATTTATTTTATTTTAAATGGATGTGACCAGTTAAAACAAAATCCTACAAAGCAATCTGAAAGCTGTATTGTAAAATATCATTACTTAATCATATGACATTCAATGCTAAACTAACGATATTTAAACATAAGTTTCTGAACATCAATGTTACATATAGAATAAGGTTTTATTTAAAGGCATTTTAAAATGACCTTTTTATATTTTTACAGTAACCGAGTGTTTACTCACACTGAGAAGAAAATGATGGAGCTTGACAGACTGAAACTATTGGCCAACAAACACCTTGGACGTCTTCATCAGCTCAAGATGCGCTACATTGATTGGTTTAACCGGAAGCACCAGTCATTTCTGGATTCCATCAAGCTCATTCATACTCTTGGCGGCTCATTACTTCCGTTTGAAGTCGACACCATACGTCATTACAGGCGCGTGCGCGACCTATCTCGGAGATTCCCGCGGAACGGGACTCCGCGAGACTCTAGTCCCGTGAAAATGGACGAGTTTATATCATTTTGGGAAGAATTGTATATGCTTAAACTTGAGAACGATGCTTTGTTTGATAGTGTTGAGCATTTCTGTCACAGTATCCGAAGACTAAGACAGCCGGAAATCATGGATGAAATAGACAGACTGCATTATAAACTAAATTTGTTCTGTGCGGAAGATTTCAAGTTCACAGAGCTGAACAACGAACGTGACAATTTGTTTACTTATAAGGTAGCCCCACACGACCACAAATATCACGGTTTAATGAACTTCATACCATTTCTCCTTGGTTACGCCACCCGGTTATGTTACTGGACCAGTAAGTTATTTATAGAAAAATCCTAACATGCAATATATTGGAATGTACAAGTGGTGTAAACACGTGACTTTGAACAGCATTCTGATTGGCAAAGAAAACTTTTTATATAAAAGACAGGGATAGTCGAAAGTTCAAATATTCAAGTGCTTGTCAATCAGCATTCTTATTGGCCACGTGACTTTCAGACGGCGTCCGAGTTACGGGTACAAAACTAAGAATGCACCAGACATAAACTGCAGTGCCCCATACATTTATTTACATTATATTTATTTATTCTTAAACATGGAGTACATTTTAATGTTCTATTTATTATACCGATCTACCCTTCGTCTGTGCCACGCTGCAGATGGATTTTATGATTCCCTGACTTGGTTTAAGTTGGAATGCATCTGTAGAAGAGATAGTATTAATGAAGACATATTTATTCAAGGGTTCTCGATCACTATAAGTGTCTCAATTATTATCAGTACTCCGTAATTTTTATAACTGAAGTATTGGACACATTTGTTTGAATGTGGAGCCCCTGTGAATCGCTGAGCGAAATCCCCAAACTGTCTGTGATACGATACAATATAAATGTTGTGATTATGACAATGAAGTTGCTTTTCAATTATTTTTTTCCCTGAAATTGATTGACTGGAACATTGATCTCCCGGTGTGTACCGTGTGCAGAGTTATTGAGGGGAACGTAGTGCATTCTGGGAAATATTGTCCCACCCGTCGTGTACCCGTTAGGGAATGCACAAGACTTTTCAAGATGGCGGGTCATCATGTTCACAGAAGATAAAAGTGCACTTTTATCTACAAAATCATAGCTCAGAAATAATTTAAATGCATATTACCACAATTATTCCAACAAAAGTTGTTTATAATAAGCAAAAGAGGTGCGGTTTTCTGAATCAAATAAACCGAAATCCGGAAGTTTGATGTTTTACATAGAGCGCGCTGAATAATAGAATACAAAGAAATTATTTAAGTCTCGCAAGAGTGAAACTTTCTGAGGAAGTTAAGAGATATCTTTAAATGGCATCTAGTACCATATATGACTGCCTCTAACTTCAAAATCCCAAAATTACGTTCTCGTTCTGGGATATTAGGAGAATGCTGGACCCAGACAATTTTTTTTCGGCTAGATCTACATCTGTTTGTTTGTGTAAGTTTACAACAGAGTGCGCAACATTTGCCATATAATCAGAAGAAAAACTGCATAACATTTACTGGTAGTTCATTTAAATCTTCAATATGCTGCGACATTTCTTTTCTTTCATAAATTCAATAATTTCAATTTAAAATATTACAAAAAGGAACGGGCTTAACATACCGCCTTGTTTTGTTCCAAGGTTAAGTTCGAAATTCCTTGACAGCCCACCATCAACACAAATAAATGATATATTTTTTAGCACCCTATAACTTTACTGACATTTTTTTTTATTCAACTTGTATAATAACAAATTATATAATAACAAAAGGTGTTGAACACAGTCCAACGCCATTGAATAAAGAAAAGAAAATAAATATATACATTACATTCTTCCTTCATTTTATTGCGATACTTGTGCACAGGTGGTTGTATTGTGAAACGATGATCTATTGAGGAGCAATCACTTTTGTATCCTAGGTGCCATTTATGACTTATTTACACTTTATATACTGCATGCTAAAAGTTAATAAGGTAAGGTTACCCCAAGCTATTGAAAATGGTACAAGAATAGCCACGTAAGTGTTAAATGAATTAAAAAAACTACGAAAAGTTGCTTCTTCTCTTACACATAAAGTTGGTTGGCTAAAACATTTGGTGGAGATTAATCTGCTAGATATCTGGCCTGATTAAAACTGTCCATACTATCAAAATAAGAGGCCAGCGTAAATCATCGTAAAAATCACATTGTATTAAAAGTGAACTTCCTCTTCAACCTCATTTGATAAACAATATATATATAGATTCAACGTTTTTATTGGTAAAATCGGCTTGGCATGCCGTCCCTTTTGAATTTCCATGAGAGTGACCCACACCTGAAATTGCACAACAGACCTCTTCTTAATCCCTTGTTGCAGGCTTTTACCTATAGGTTCTATATAGACGTAATTTATTACCATTAGCTTTACCATCGTCATTAAATTAGCCTTTACTATTAGATTATATACCAACGAATCCCAAGAATTACGGAATTCAATTTTCTATCACTTTCGATATTAGTTTTTCTTAAACAAAGTCTTAAAACATCAACATTCGGTTTCGTGGTAGTTGACGTCGATCCAATGTCACCTCCTGTTGCCAAGTTACTGGAAAACGTCGATACTCTGAGAAAATATCGACAGGCCTTGTTTTGTAGTAATGTTACTTCTCTGTAGGAGTTTATACCCCAGAGTCCACTCGCGAAGTAAGTTATAGGCTCCACTAAAGACATGTACAGTTTTGTATAAAGCGAGTAAGTCATACCTCCCGCGTGGGTGAACTTTGAGTAAAGGGCATAAAGGGCTCTACTCGCAGACTTACACAAGTCTCGTACAGCGAGATGTAGATCGAGATGTTCATGGAACCACAATACTAAGTATTTATACTTAGAACAAATGCCAATATCAGTCTTCACAGGTAAATTTGAATTGTGTTACAGGCGAAGAAAGGTTACGAAAATGAACAACGTTAGTTTTGTCCTTGTTTATAAATAGTTTCCAATTTTCACACCACTCTGCTAGAACTTTACAATGTTTATTTCGAATATCAATTTTCCGGCTGACCAGAACAAACATCTGAGTATTTATTGAACGTCATAAGAGGTCAAGTTCGTCAAAAGGTCGAGCTGTCCTATACTTGAAACCAACGTCGGCTGTACTAGTCACCTCCGAGATCAATTATCGAACTGACCATTATGACGTTATCATAATTCCAGTACCTTGATTTATCAACACAACTCTAGTGGTCAATAGCAATGTATTTTTATTGATCAATGCAACAACAATTATGGTCTGGCTACAACAAGGTAGAAGTGACCTGTAAAAACCGCGGGTCAAGAGATGCCTTGGCCCGGCTAGAATTGCGCGAGGGGTCTTAGTGTGGGGGGAAACCGGAGTACCCGGAGAAAACCCACGTGGTCGGGGCTGGTGACCCCAAACCTTTTCACATCCGATCGAGGTATCAACCCCAGTCGCCTTGGTGAAAGGCAAGTGTGTTACCACTGTGCCACCCGACCACCCCATGGCTTGGATCTGTAATGGAAACAAGAGTTTATTCATGTATGTCATTTAAAAAGAAAATGAAGGTGTTTTCATCATTGATAAATTGATATATGTAGGTCTACAAACGAAACATGAATTCTGTCCTCCCTGTCTATTTTGCCCTGTCCTATCCTGTTTGTCCTGTCCTGGTCCTGTCTGTCCTGTCCTGTGGAATTCATAAGACACGCTGAGTCAATTCACAGGCGTCTGTTTCTGGTTCGTATTTATAGATAAAAGTATCTGTCCCTCCTCTTACTACATGTATACCTCACATTTACCAGAAACAGACGCCTGTGGTCAATTCCACGTCATTATCAACTGACCAAATTCCCTGTAACTCACGTTAAGTATCGATCGTCGTCATCATCATCATCATACATACATACCTAGCCATAAAAACAAAAGCCGGATCTTGACCTCAATCCAAGTTTGTCTGGTCCATGCGACTTCCAGATGGCTTCCCTTCGGATGACCTCCACCAAGTTTGTCTGGTCCTTGCGACATCCAGATGGCTTCCATTCGGATGACCTCCACCAAGTTTGTCTGGTCCTTGCGACATCCAGATGGCTTCCCTTCGGATGACCTCCACCAAGTTTGTCTGGTCCTTGCGACATCCAGATGGCTTCCCTTCGGATGACCTCCACCAAGTTTGTCTGGTCCTTGCGACATCCAGATGGCTTCCCTTCGGATGGCCACAGGACAGTTCCGCAGGGGAAGGACCTGTACAAACATAAAATAAAACAAAAATAAATCTTTGGAAAACAAGGGTTTCGCCCCCGACACACGTACATTTTTCCTCCGAATAAAGTTAACGTGAATATTATGAGGGCGATTTTAATCAATTATAAGGTGGAAAATTGTTATGTACAAAATTCCCTCTTAAGACCATCAACACAGAGGTTGAACTGACCAATAAAACACAAAAACAAAAACAAAAAACAAACATCATCATCATCATCATCATCATCACCATCATCATCATCATCATCATCATCATCATCATTATTCAATATTTCATCCTTTTCATGCTATACATTCCCTTATTAATATTCAGGCGCGTAGCATCAGTTTTCAAAAAAAAAACAAAAAAAAAACAAAAACAAAAAACAAAACAAAAAAACAGAGAAACAAAAAGCTCTTATTTTTAATGAGTTTATATTATAGACAAAATATGAATGCTGTCCCTAGGTGATGGTTCTAGTCAAACCCACTAATTGATATAACTAGTCATTACGTGGCAGGAAACGCAATCAATCGGTCGGTTAAAGTGGGCCAAAGAAAAATCTGAAGACCTGTTTATTTGGAAGAAATTTCAGCTCGCCCCGCAGGAACCATCAGCATCAGAAACAAGTCAAAATGGTACACCTGATGTAACAAAGCTCCCTGGTGGTTGTCAGAATTGCAAAATGCTTACGCTAACATTCAGGACATAAAAGATCAATGCCAAATTTTGTATTTCATATACATGTACTAAATTTGCAAGATACATGTATTTATGAGAAGTTGAAATAAATTCCAAATAACACACAAAAACAAGATTTGACATCCAACGGTTTACACAAAATATGAGAAAATAAAAATAAATCCGAATGATTTCAAAATTAGATATTTATAAGCTTAATATAAACTTAAATACCTCATATAGAAGGTTTTCTACAGCTTTAAAATGAGTTTCGATACAAAATGCTAAGTCCTAAACATAGGAAAAGTTAAAATTAAAAATATAACAATTCGATTATATTCTGTTGTAAATTTATTCTACTAAATGATTATTGCCTTGGTTTCGGTTTGGCTTCATCCACATCCAGGCATAACAATGTAAACGCTCACTTTGTCTAGTGAACTCACTTACATGAACAAGACGATACAATTCGACCCCTTGTTGTGAATGGCCAAGTTAAGGGCCATTGTTGAATCCGTTCAGTTTTGAGCCTGAAAAAGTGTAAAACAAAATGGCCGCCAGGAGGTCATCTTGGATTTTGACAGCTGAAATTTTTTTATTGAAATTTCTGAGAAATTCTTCTAAATTGTGGAGGCCAAAATCCTTGGTATTGTAGTTTATACACGTCAATTCCGGATATTGTTATCCGGTGTATTTTGTATGTTACATTCGCTTGTTGTTTTCCGTTCTCCTGCTCGACCATTAAACCACGAGGTTATATTAGCCTGGGCTGTTTGTGATTTTGTGTTCCATCCACTCAACTGGCGTGGTGGCAGCGATTTACGATCTCACTCCTGACTACAAACAAACTTTGTAAGTACATGTTATACATTGGACACGCTAAACACAGAAGTCATACGGTGGTAAAGTCTACCGACCGAGGATAGCCCAGTCTATTTACAGTACAGTACAGTATAGCTCATCACAATGGCTAACACACACAGAGCACCAAAACAATGGTGTTTAACCAAAATCGAAACAGTGAACTCTTTCGAAAATTGGCGTCAGAACTTATTATATACACTTTCATTAGACCCCAACTTCGCCCCGTTTTTGGTCGACGGTGCCCACTAGTTAAAGAAATCAAAAGCATCCGCTTTCCGTGGATTTGTGAATGATGGTGACGAGGTTCCTCAACGCAATCGTCGGACTCGTGAACAAAAGGTCAACATGTTGGAGTTAATGTTAGGCCAAATAGCCAACTATTGTCCGGTCGTATCTAGAAACACCATTGTTAAGAACTCCATTTCTATTGACCAAATATGGCAAACCATTCGCTTACATTATGGTTTTCAATCAACCGGGGCCCACTTTATTGACTTTTCAAGTATAAAATTAGACCCAAACAAACGACCGGAAGATTTGTACCAACGCCTTATCGCATTTGTTGAGGACAATCTCTTGTGCAAAGATTCCGGCATTAGTCATCACGGGGAGGAAGTCACCGAGGACGAAGAACTTTCACCGTCCCTGGAAAATTTCGTTGTGTTAACCTGGTTACGTCTGATAAACCCGGATTTACCGAAACTTGTCAAACAGCGTTATGGTACTGAACTCAGATCTCGTACGTTGGCCTCAATCAAGCCAGAAATCTCTCAGGCTTTAGACTCATTGTGTGAAGAATTACAGGCTGGTGAGGACGCTAAAGCTATGCGAGCCGCCGTGTCAAGCTTCCCAAAATCAAAAGCTGTTTTTCATGGTGCAAGAAACAAACGCGTTTGTCCGCTTTGCAAGGAAGCTAAGAGGCCACATGACCACTTTCTCAGCAAGTGTACATTTCTTCCGCCTGGTGACAGAAGTTTTATAGCCAAGGCTCGCACAGTCGTCGGTTTGGATGAAAACGCTACCAACGACGATTCTGATAACCCTGACTCCAACGAAGGCCCCGATCTCATACAGCGAGTTGTTATTCGACAATCACCTTACCTGGACACCTTCCATGGTCATATCCCTGTTCGACTTACCATAGATAGTGGTGCGACTGGTAATATGATGAAGGCATCTTGTGCCGAGCTCCTAGGTGCAAAAATAACAGGAAGTACCCAATCCGCACATCAGGCTGATGGATCTTCTTTGCTCAAAGTTATCGGAGAGACCCGTACTCACTTTTCTCGTGATGGGCACGATCTTTTCTTTGAAGGCCTTGTCGTCGATAATCTAGACTCCGATGTATTGGCGGGCATACCTTTCATGGAGAGAAACGACATATCCATACGCCCTTCCAAGCGAGAGGTCATCCTCAAAAACTCCCACGTGTATGTGTATGGTTCTGTAAAAACTTCTGCGGATAGGCATGCAGTGAGACGCGCCTGTGTTCTCCGTGCGCCCACTAGGTCTGTCGTATGGCCTGGTGAGTTCCTGGAAATTGATCTCCCAGAGGAGTTTGCTGGTTCCGATGGCGACGTCTCAATTGAACCCCGCTGTGATTCTGTCGAGAGACACACTCCGGACTGGCCTAAGCCAACAATCGTTAAAAGCATATCAGGGAAAATTCGTTTGCCTAATCTCACAAGTGAGCCTGTCTCTGTGAAAAGGCATGATCACGTTTGCATGGCTCGTACGACCGTCGTACCGGACATCACAACTACTACTGAACCAACGCCCATTGCGCCCAAACAGTCTAAATCTCCCGACCCATCCGACAGTATCCGCCTGGTCAGTCTTGACCCTGACAATATTATGACTGATGCTGTTCGCGCACACTTCCGGAATGTTCTGACGGAATTCAGTGAAGTATTTGATCCCAAAATCAAAGTATACAACGGAGCTGCCGGTGCTTTCAAAGCCCGGGTCAACATGGGACCAGTTTTGCCCCCTCAACGTAAAGGACGCGTCCCACAATACTCCCGAAACCAGCTACAGGAACTGCAAGCCAAGTTTGACGAACTCGAAGACTTGGGTGTCTTCCGCCGACCGGAAGATGTGGACGTCGCCGTAGAATACGTCAATCCTTCTTTTCTTGTGAAAAAACCCCGCGGAGGCTTTCGTTTAGTCACAGCATTTGCTGATGTAGGCAGATACAGTAAGCCACAGCCGTCTCTAATGCCCAATGTTGATGCGACGCTACGACAAATTGCTCAGTGGAAGTACATAATAAGTACAGATCTCAGCCAGGCATTTTACCAAATTCCTCTCTCGAAGGACTCTATGAAGTTTTGTGGCGTTGTCACCCCTTTCAAAGGCGTACGCGTCTACACCCGCACTGCTATGGGTATGCCAGGTTCAGAAACTGCCCTAGAGGAGCTGACTTGTCGTGTCCTTGGCGACCTTGTTGAGCAGGGGAACGTTGCCAAGGTCGCCGATGATTTATACTGTGGTGCTAACTCACTTGACGAACTACTTGCTATATGGAAAGCTGTCCTCAGTGCGTTGCGTCGATGTGGTCTTCGCCTCTCTGCCCACAAAACCGTCATAGCTCCAAAGCAGACAACCATTCTCGGATGGATATGGCGTCTCGGGACTATTCAAGCCAGTCCTCACCGGATAGCTACTTTGTCTAGCTGCCCGCCTCCCACCACTGTCACAGGACTAAGGTCTTTTATTGGTGCATATAAAGTGCTATCCAGAGTCGTGAAACATACCGCTGTCCTACTTTCCGCTCTTGACGATGCCGTCGCTGGACGTGAATCAAAGGAAAAACTACATTGGACTGACGAGCTTCTACATTCTTTCGCGAAAGCCCAGGATGCGTTATCAACAAGTCGTTCCATCACCCTTCCTCGTCCTGATGATCAGTTATGGATTGTGACTGACGGTGCAGTGAAAAACCCAGGACTTGGTGCTACTTTGTACATTTCTCGAGATGGCAACGTGGAAGTTGCTGGGTATTTTAGCGCTAAACTCAGGAAAAACCAAGTTAATTGGCTTCCATGTGAAATCGAGGCGCTATCAATAGCTGCTGCCATCAAACATTTCAGCCCATACCTAATCCAATCTTCGCAAACTCCTTGCGTCCTTACAGACAGTAAACCCTGTGTTCAAGCGTACGGGAAGCTATGTAAAGGAGAATTTTCTGCAAGTCCACGCGTAACAACCTTCCTTTCAACAGCCAGCAGGTATCAAATTTCAATCAGGCATGTCGCAGGATCAGCTATTTTACCATCGGACTTCGCAAGCCGTAACGCTACTGAGTGTTTGGAGCCTACATGTCAAATTTGTTCCTTTGTTGCATCTACATCCAACACGGCTGTCCGCCGTCTCTCGGTTTCTGAAGTACTTGACGGATCAGTTAAACTCCCGTTTACCAGTCGTTCAGCATGGTTATCAATTCAGTCGGAATGCGCGGATCTCCGACGCTCGTGTGCCCACTTGCGTCAAGGTACACGTCCTTCAAAAAAACAAACTAACATACGTGACGTGAAGCGTTACCTCAATGTTGCCACCCTTTCCAGCGATGGCCTTCTCGTGGTACGACGTCATACACCACTCTCTCCCTCTGCCGACTGTGTAGTTGTCCCACGTCAGGTTCTTGACGGACTTCTAACGTCTTTACATATAAAGCTTGATCATCCAACTTCTCATCAGCTCAAGACTGTGGTCAGCCGCTATTTTTATGCCTTGGACTTGGATGCCGCCATCAGTCGCGTATCCGACGGGTGCCACCAGTGCGCAGCTCTTAAGAGTGTCCCTGCTTTTGTTAAAGACCAAACCACAAGTGAACCTGCCGACACAGTCGGAAGTTGTTTCGCTGCTGATGTCATTAAAAGGGAACGACAGCTTATTCTTGTCGTCCGCGAATGCGTTACATCCTACACATCTGCTACACTTCTCCCCGATGAACGCCACGACACTCTACGTGAAGGACTTATCCGCCTATGCATCGAACATCACCCTCTAGATGGCCCGTTTGCTATTGTACGAACTGACCCGGCTCCAGGCTTTAAAGCCTTATTAAATGATGACATTCTTCACCAGTATAGGCTTTCGATCGAGGTCGGAAATGCTAAGAACCCTAACAAGAATCCTGTAGCAGAAAAGGCAATTCAGGAGCTTGAATGTGAAATTCTCCGCTTGGAGCCCGGATGCAGAGCAATAACTCCGTTGCTACTCGCGTCGGCTACAGCACGCTTAAATACGAGAATCAGAGGACGTGGTTTATCATCTCGTGAAATGTTGACCCAAAGAGATCAGTTTTTTAACAGACAGATCCCCATTAGCGACCGTGATCTCATCATCCAACAAAACCGATCTCGCATTGAAAACCATGCTCACAGTGAAAAAAGCAAAACCCCTTCTGGTCGTGTACTGCCTACTCCGTTACTCAAAACAGGGGATCTCGTATACCTCTATTCTGACCGCAACAAATCTCGAGCAAGGGATCGATATTTAGTCACCAGCATCGATCACCCATGGTGCAATATTCGAAAATTTGTCGGCAACCAACTTCGCGAAAGTTCGTATCGCGTTCGCCTCAAGGAATGCTACAAAGTTGAATCACACGACAGTGATGTGGTTGTCATCAGTCCGTGTCAGGGTGACAGATGGGTTAGTGATGACTGTCCCCAACATGTCGAACATGCTAATCCACCCCAGCAACCGGATATCCCGTCAGTAATATCCCAGCCTCCTGTTCGCGATCAGGACACTAGCACTAGTCCCCCTGATGACGTCAGAGGTGGTGCTGACTCTTCCAATAATCACACATCTCCTGGAAGTGACACTGGTTGTTTCAACGCTACCACTGATAGTGACACTGAAGTTGTTTCACCCACTACTAACTTTAATCAGACTCTCCCGCTCAGTGATGCTCCCAGACGTTCCAGTCGCACAAAGCAGATGCCCACGCGTCTTGCAGACTACGAGTTGTATTAGTTAACTGTTTTAATGGTATATCCTAGACTCCTCTGTTTTCTTTGAAGACCGGTAGTCTTAACTTGTAATTTTGTTTACTCTATTTGAATGATTTTCCATTGCTACCAACCTATAGAAGTGCCATAAACATTGAGAGAACAATGTGAACTCTGATAAGCATATCTTTTGACAAAAGAAAAAAGGGTAGCGCCAATATTGGTATTGTAGTTTATACACGTCAATTCCGGATATTGTTATCCGGTGTATTTTGTATGTTACATTCGCTTGTTGTTTTCCGTTCTCCTGCTCGACCATTAAACCACGAGGTTATATTAGCCTGGGCTGTTTGTGATTTTGTGTTCCATCCACTCAACTGGCGCTGTGGTCTCTTGTCTTGAACAATCAGTCTATTGGGTATTGGTTTATCTTCAAAATAGAGCAAATTATCTTCTAAGCTCTCCTAAATTTCGTCTGTTTATCTCTCGTACCATTCCCTTTTACAATACAGACTTGTTTATATACTATACAGATTTATATTTTATACAATACATATTATTTTTTAAATATGTCTCAAGTACACGTTTTTGCTTTGTTTCAGTTAGACGTACATCTCAGGTAAAAAAAGGTTTCAATTAATTCCATGAGGAAAATAGATATCTGAAAAGCTCTTCACACATGTCAGACAATCTTAACTACTATATTCAGATCCGTGCTGAATTTGATCATGATAATATGCCGAAACACAATACAACATCAAATTACAAATTGACTCATTCCATTATAATAATTATGAATACAATGAAAGCATTTTTTCAAATATGTATGTGCCTTTTTTAACGAGACACAAATTGCATGAAACTTATAAAAAAAATAATCCGATACTTTCTCAAGTAAAGGCTATCATCTACTGTTAAACGTATATGTAGTGAATTAACGAATCGTGAATATTTAAATTGCTCATTTAAATATGATGTAAAATTTGGGCATAGTAACGCTTAAATTTTTTTTCTGGGGTTTGATCTAGCCCACCATCCTCCCTTTGGTGCCATTCCAATAAAGGACTACTTACAACCGGAAACCAGGGTGAAGTCTGATTTACATATTTCTTACTGTTATCTTAAAGTAAATTATAAAACATGAACTTAAAGAACTGGATCGGAGTTATATATGCGCATAGAGTACATAATTCACTATTGGAATTTTCCTAACTACTAGACATTTGGTAAAATGCAGAAATGAATAAATATTTTCAAGGAAATTATTTGCTTTCATACGTAAAATGAACGTCACTATACGAATGCTAAGGAATGTTATTAAATATAATGAAACATAGCTTTCTGAACGCAGATAGACACAGAAATCTAATTTCCAAATGTACAAATGATATTACATAATAGTATGTACCCGCTGTCTGATCTTCGATAGAATTAGTAAATCAATGTATTTTTAAATCGATAAGTTTCCACCACCAACGTTGTCACGAAACTTCTGCCTTATATATCAAGCTGCTAAACAGTGGTCAAATAAGCGTCTCCAAACGAGACCAAGTGTGCTTTTCCTGGCTTGCCTGGGTTGTCACACGAACACAGCTCTTTAGTATTTAAAGCGGATTACCCGCAGAGAGATCAGAAAAATTGGCTAATAGAAAAAGATTTTTTACACATGACAGATTGTTGGAATTGTTGAGTTTTTCATTTTATTTTCCTTATAAAACGCTGAAAAGTGATATTAAAACCTCATTTTTAAATATTATTTATTTAATCGCAACCCGCAATAAGTCTAATTTGATTGACACATCAAAGAAACAAGCACGTGCACAGTGCCGCACAGTGATAACTTCAAAGGCAGCGGCGATTTACAAAGAAGACTTGCCGTTATATTCCATACATTTCCCTCTCAGGTTGAGTTTTAAAACGTCTTTTAAATATATATTCTGTAATTGTTCAAAATACGAATATTTG
>NW_022983006.1:0-12500 GCF_902652985.1 Pecten maximus
GACATTGGAGAAATCAACATGTAACTTGAATGAGTCAGTATGGCATATCTGATAACAAGAGGCCCATGGGCCTTAACAGTCACCAGAGTTCTGAATATTTCAGTCAATTTGCCCCTTTTTTTGGTCCCAACCATCAGCCCCTGTGGTCACACGAGGGCCAACTGTGCATACCATCAAATTGCCATCAACTCTTGATAATTCTAACCAAGTTTTCCTGGCAATTAAATAAATTATGCTCAAAAATGTGATTTCCCTACATAAACAACAGTACAGACTGTATACCCCCTCCCTTGAAGCGAACATGATACCCGAAGGTCATGAAATTTACATTTTTGGTTAAAGCACCTCAAGACCCTTCTATCTATGAAGAGTTTTTCATTCTATCTTATTTTGATCTACTTGAAAAGAAGATTTTTGAAATTTCAGCGTGTCAGTCAAGGCCAAAAATGTGAATACCATCAAATTATCCTCTTGTATTGATAATAAGAGTTAAAGTTAATTCCAATAGAAATTCAACAGATGATAGTCAAAAATGTGATTTCTCTATATAAACTTTAGTAAAGTTTACCCCCTCCCCAGCGGTCATGAAATTCAGAGTTTGGTAAAGCACCTTAAGACCCTTCCATCTATGAAAAGTATTGGATTCTACCTTGGTGTCAGGTGACCTAAAACCTACCTGTCCTTGCCAGCAATAAGTAGGATTGACTCAAGGAAAACACATGCTTTACATATGGCTGTTTAAAGACAGTGACTACCTAAGGTTGAATTTTCCCATGAGTATAAAACAAATGTATAAATATGATAGAGTTTGAACCATGAGAATGCTGAAAAAATTCATCTATAATATGAATTTCAAAGATATATTCAAATGCCTGCATATTTTGATAAAATAACTTATATCATCCTTATTTATCGACACACCCTAAACTATTATAGATATGGAATTATATTTTAAGTTGGTCTAATCACAGAATTTTTTTTTTCTTGGCAAATATTTCTTTATAAAAGAATGTTCATACAATATTTATGCTACTATATAAGAACATGGTATTTTTCATGTTCTGTCATCAAAACTATCAACAGATGCATATTGGCTTTAAAGTTCAGGTCATCACCCATACCGAAATAAAGCACACTAAAGTATACTTTTATGCTACTTTAAGTATACACTTTTTCCTACTTTTTTGAAAAAGTACCAAAAAAGTATACTTTTTTTGTACTTTTCTGGACTTAGAAATTTTTCAGAGTACTTTTTCTGTACTTAATTTGGACTCTGAAATTTCTCAGAGTACTTTTTTTGTACTTTTCTGGACTTAGAAACTTTTCAGGGTACTTTTTCTGTACTTTATTTGGACTCTGAAATTTTTCAGAGTACTTTTTTTGTACTTATTCTGGACTTAGAGATTTTTCAGGGTACTTTTTCTGTACCTTATTTGGACTCTGAAATTTTTCAGAGTACTTTTTTTGTGCTAAAATCTGACTTAGAATTTTTTTGAAAGATTGTGAAAATATGGATGTACTTTTTTCCTACTTTTTTGGGACTTAGAATTTTTCAGCTAATGCCATTGTGCTTTTTTTGTACTTATTATGGACTTAGAATATTTTCAGACATTGCGAGGGGTTATAGCATATTAATATTTTCAAAATTAAATCTGACTTTTTCAGTCGACTACAAATCTAAGACTAAAAAAATAATACCCAGGATTAACCACAACAAATATCTATCAAATAAGATACAGAAAATTATCATTTGGTAATATTAAATGTTTTTGATCTCGTTTTTTGTTGGTTTTTTTTGTTGTCTTTTTTATGTTCTAAAAAATACTTTTCATACTTTGATCAGTACCACAGAAATTTATCTAAAAATAATTAAAACTCAACAATTATTATCATAAGTATTTCACTTCAATGTACTTTGTTAGTAAGGTTCACACATTTTAACGGTGATTTCTTTGTCACTTTTCGTTTGTATTTCCATATGCATCTCAGAAGTAATAAACTTCACATTGATGAATGTTACTATACGTTCATGTGACGAACGTCAAAACTTAGCTCTATAAAAATTTTGTTCCAGATCGTTCTTTGAAGTTACAGTATTTTGGCTTTAATTATAAACTCTTTAACGGAGTTTAAAACATTTCGTTTATCCAAACGTTAACCTCTACCAGATCGGGGATCACTCTACGAACACACATGTGCCCGTGCCTGTAATACGCTTTTAATTCATTCAAATGAAATTAAAATCACCTGCTCTTTGTCTGCATATCATATACTTGCTGGATATACGTGGTTTTAAGATTACATCTGATAATTGCACCCGAAATCACGTCGTGTTCTGTCAAAATATTCACCGATATACTCATATAAACATGTGTAATACTGATATAGTCACTCGGACGCTTCTTTGTAAAACGTATATTGAAGTCAAGCGCTGTGATGATCTCGATCTCGAAATGGCTTGACTGACAACAAACAGGCATGATCAAGGAACAATATTCCGGTATTTAAATCAGAATTACATCGCATTCATTGAAATGGTGAAAGTGAACACAAAAAGAAAACTTTAATTTGTCTGATATTTATTTAGCAAGATCGTACGATAATTCGGACAACGACACAATGTAGCTGTACTCTAATCTGTTGTAGAATGATCTCGTAGGAGTGTTGTGTGTACAAATAAAATACTCTATTGTATACAAAAATCAAGATCAATACCAAGATCTATCATAAATATTTTAATTGATATAGTAGACGGCTTGAATAACTGCTACACCAAGATCGATCAAAAATATTTCAACTGTTTTAAACTAAATCTTGAAACCGGTGTGTTAAGCTAACAAAGCGATCAGGATATATGCTTAACGTCGTACCGAAAGTAAATTTCACCCGTGGTGTTAATTAATATAAGCGACAGTCGACTGTAATGGCAAATCATACCTAGCTTTATTGTTTATTGGAGTTACCTTCGTGTACCTCCCGTCTCACCTGTACACATATTGCCCGTCTTAGACTAAGTCTTATGCCCGCGGCGTTAATTATAACAATTTATATTGTCAAGCTTGACTACCTTTCACTACGATCAGATCACAGGTGCCTACCCTCATTTAAACAAAACATCCGGATTACATAACAGGTACTGACGAGGCTTATACCTGTGTCAGATTACCATCGGTCGGTTCACCTATGACCTCGGGGCCGTGATCTCGTTTGTTTACTTCGGTTTACGGAATCTACCGAGATTTGACGAGTTCGCTTCGTGCGATCATTTTGTGCAATGTGCAAGCTTTAAATGCTGAAGTAGTAATACCAAAAGTATGAAACAATAGAGGTTAAGGAAGTAGAATATAAAAAAACAAGTAATAAAAGAATGAAATCGATACAGTAGATCTCCGACAAAACTTTTTTTTTATCCCATGATGCAACAAACAGCGAGATTTTAGCGGGAAGTCTGATAGCCATGTTTGAATTTCACCGGATGTTTATCTACGGAAGAAACATAAACAAACACGATTTTGATATAGAATAGCCTAAAAACGAAATTCATTTTCTTGCCTAACTGAAGAAGATCGACTATCTGTCAGTAAGTGGCCAAAGAATATCAGCTTTCTTGTTGTTTTTGGCGACAAATGCTCATTTTCACCCGAAAATATCACAGATATCGCGACCAGGTAAGTTTACAATTTTATTATTTAAATCTATTTCGTCTTCTGCACGTTCCTACATCGTTTCACATTATATAGGTGAATAGGGGCCTACACATGTTA
Organism: Pecten maximus; assembly: GCF_902652985.1. Lineage (NCBI taxonomy): Eukaryota > Metazoa > Mollusca > Bivalvia > Pectinida > Pectinidae > Pecten > Pecten maximus. The sequence continues at coordinate 3,765 of NW_022983006.1, forward strand.
ATATTAATACTTGATTACTTCGTGTTTCAGGGTTTTCATAATGAATTCATCACCGATTACAGTTTACACGGCCCGAGTTTAATTAACAAAGAACTGCTAGAGATCCACGTGTTTCAATCGTAAGTATTCAATTTACAGATTTATGCTACCATACGCCTGGGAATTTATAAGCATCCTGATTGATAGCACCCAAATATTGAGAACAAGAAGAATTTTATTTCTTTATTGACGAACTTCGACGTAGTTATATTGCATATTTATTTCTGTCACGTAACGGTAAATTCGTAATATCTTTACTACATATTTCATGCATTTTGACAAATTTCCAATTAATTTTTATGACTTCGTTTTTCAATGGAATTTATTGAAATTTCACTTACATGTAAAGAATTATTTGCTTATTCATCTGATAATATTTACAGAATTTTTTGTAGTTGATTTCAAGAGATATTGCATAAAATTTCAAAAAAAATAGCAATGACATTTTTAAGTTAGAATATAAGAACGAAAGTAACGTCACATTTCGGGCAACATGTGTATATCTATTTTAGGGAATATATGTAAAAATATCGGTAAATGAGCTAATAATTGTCTACTATAGTAGATCTATATGGAATTTGAAGAAAATACATTCAAAAACGAAGTCAATAAAATCCATTGAAAATTTGTTGTATGTCATGATCATGATCAATTCACAAAAAAATGATCTCAAGAAATGATTGAATAAAAAAAATCTGTGTTTTGGAGTATTTTGATAGTTAGTTGCATAATTTAAGATGAAACAAACTGTCAGAGAATTCTGGAGTAGCTTGATTTTTATTAAAGTACTTATCCTTATGATTAAAAGTTTTATGTTGTAGCTTTAAACTTGTATAACCTGTGGCTAGCTTTTCTTGATAAAAAGACTTCCAAGCAGACATGCATGTAATAAATGACAGTAAAGTGATCAGGTGCATATATAAGGAAAATTATCTACATTTTTATATTGAACAAATCTTCACAATTATTCTAAGTTTTGATATAAAAAATATTTTAAAATTTTCTCTTTCTTCCAACAGATTATGCAGTACATTCTGAAGTGACGGAAAGCTTGAAGATATTGCATTGTGGTCCGAATTGAGGGCAATGATTCAAATAAAGCAAAAAAGGAATGAAGAGAATCAGACATTTTATTTTTCGAATTCACACTTACTTGGATTTGACCAGTTTAAGCAAGCAACATTATGCATATACCATACTTCATTGTATTCAGTATGCATTTATGCATTGTTTTTTATTTACATTTTTTTGTTGTGTTTCCTCAAGAGGAATTATGATTCGACAATTTTTACAAATGTTATTGCCCTTTTTATTTAGAATAGTAAATTTTTTTTGTCTGGATCTCCTACATACACATGATATAAAATTGTGTTTTCCTGCTTGAAAAAAATATTAGAATAATTTATCAAAAGTTATTGCCCTTATACATAGATGTCCATCTGTAAATCCTTAACCTCACCCTTAAACAAATTTCGAGCTTATTAGATCAAGACTTTGCTATGGCATGAAATTATACTCAGTGGAATTGTGATTGGATAACTAATCTTGTATTTCAATGTTTGTTTTCACTTGATACAATTGTGCATTTCTCTTAGGAATGGGACTGATGTATGTATTGTTTAAGCATGCAGTATTCTCATTTAAGCTTATCTCCTATATTTTCAGAACTAATTTCCTACACCATTAAATTAAGTCCCTTTTTTTTGGTAATTTTTTCCTACTTTTTCAGTACTTTTTTTATACTTTTTCAGTACAAATTTCCTACTTTTTTAGTACTATTTTCCTACTTTTCTAGTACTTTTTTCCTACTTTTCCACTACTTTTTCAGTACTAATTTCCTACCTTATTGGTACTTTTTTCCTACTTTTTCAGTCCTAATTTCCTTCTTTTCAATACCATTTTCCTACTTTTTTGATACTTTTTCAGTACAAATTTCGTACTTTTTTAGTACTATTTTCCTACTTTTCTAGTACTTTTTTCCTACTTTTCCACTACTTTTTCAGTACTAATTTCCTACCTTATTGGTACTTTTTTCCTACTTTTTCAGTACTAATTTCCTGCTTTTTCTGTACGATTTTCATACTTTTTTTGTACTTTTGTACTTTTTTTGTACTTTATGGACTTACCTGTAAAAGTACTAAAAAAGTATAAAAGCACAAAAAAAGTACACCATCAATTTGGCCCTGTGCACTTTATACTATTATTGTACTTTTAATGTACTTTTTCTGTACTATATTTGTGCTTTTTCTGTACTTAATGAAAACAATAAAATGTACTAAAGGTATACTTTTGTTAGACTTTTTTTGTACTTTAGTACTTTTTTTGACTCAATTTGGAACCGTGTTGGAATATCGGTTCCAAATTGAGTCAAAAAAAGCATACTTTTTCTATGCTTTTTTAGTACTTTTTTCCCATACTTTTTTTGTACTTTATTTCGGTGTGGGTATGTCTGTTAGGTATGTGTATTGGGTAATATTTCAATTTCTACTCAAGTTGGACTCAATGAAACTACCAAACTTAATCTGTTTCATTTGCTCATGAATTTGACCAGATTAACATTGATCAGTGCGTATGAATACAAGATTAAAATCCTTCCGCGGAACTATTTCACTTTTTCTACATTGTTGTTATAAACATGGAATAATTATTAAAATTATAAAATTGATAATGTATTCTTGTATTTTATGAAAGACTAGATATGCTAAATACTTCTATTTTGAAAAAATAATGCTGTTTTTAATCCTAATATTGCGGACTATTTTACTCGACCAACTAGACATGCATGATCCTAAGTGACGTCAGCGGTCGCGAACAGCCATTCCCGATTTGGGAGGCGGTGTCAGCGGACGTGTTTTCTGAATCACCTAACTGGCGAGGTAAGGACCAAAGTTTCTGAAAAGCCCGTTATCTAGGCAAGTAAATCATTATGGTACATGTACTTGTTTTGCATGTTACCAACCAGGAGGGTTGCAGACCGAAAAGGATGTTAGTTTTTTGCATGTTACACAACCAAGAGGGTTGCAGACCGAGAAGGGTCTTAGTTTTTTTGCATGTTACACAACCATGAGGGCTGTAGACCGAGAAGGGTCTTAGTTTTTTTGCATGTTACACAACCATGAGGGTTCGATTGAGCTTGAAATTGGTGAGGATGTTAAGGAAGCAGAGCCAACAAAGTGTTGTTATTATTTGGCCTCAGCCACGGCAGCCTTTTTGTAACATGCGCAATCATGGTTTTCCTGAACAACACCTATTTCAAACTTTTTTTCAAATTCCACCAGTGGGATTCAGCTCTTACTTACCAGAAATGATCCTGAGATTGTCTTGATCAAGTGTTATTTTTCGTGTTTATCCAAATTCCAAAATGGCCATCATGGCCAACAGTGCCACTTTACCTGCTACAGAGAATACATACTACAATAGTATAATGTTCTTTAATTTAGAGTCAGATGACCGTTAAGGCCTTGGGCCTCTTGTTCTGTATTCATGTTAGGGCATCAGAAATAGACATCTAGGATGAAAAAGGCATGGCGATAACAAATATTAGGTCAAACTGTGACCTAATTTTTCAGTAATTATAAATGGACATCTAGGATAAGAAAGGCATGTCTATAACAAATATTGCAAAATTAGGTTACAGTAATTATATTAGGGCAACAGAAATGGACATCTAAGATTATCAAGGCATGTCAATATTACATATTGCAAAATTCTGTTACATGATCATGTGAGCGTTTAGTCCTATAGGCCTCTTGTTATTTAGAAGTCATTTATAGGTTTAAATATACTTGACACTTGTGACCTTGAATAATGCCAAGGTAATTAATTTGAACAAAATTCTCAGCCTTTCCTCCCAGCATGCTGCAGGCCTAATATCGGTTCTCTAGGCCTCTTGGCTGTATAATTTACAACTAAGTTTTTGTTTTAGGTACAACAAGAAGGGGAAGGAGGGGGATCTCAAATCCTAATGCAAGGCATTGGTCTTCCAACAGCTTCTATGACTGGACAAGGAGAACCAGCACCATAACCGAAGCCAGTGTCTTTGCAGTCTGGAGAGGCCCCCCACCTTCCAGTTTCAGTGTCCACCTGATACTGCTGGCATGGCCAAGTTAAAGAAAAGGTCCATAAAAACGCCATTAACACCAACTTTACTACGGCCAATCCTCCCTATGCCTTCTTCACCTGCCTCTGGACCTGTACAGTTCCAAGTGATAGTGACACCACCACTGCCTACAACCATGGTACCAACTGTACAGCCAGGACAGAAGAGGAAAGCTGTGGATGCAGGGATGGTAAAGAAAAGAAAAACCGCAACTGTCAAGTGCCCTAAGTGTGGAGAAGAGAGAACACCTCCCACTCACCAACAGTACATGGGCTTCAGATACTGTGGAAAGACAGAGACAACATCCTTTGATGAATGGAGGGCAAGTTGAAAAAAAAGGGCCAGGAAAGGAAAGGACCACAGTAGAGCCAAGTGAAGTCTGCAGCAGGGCAGCCAGTTTCCACAGTAGAGCCTCCTCAGTCATCTGTTGCTACCATACATTTATATGAAGGACAATTTGTGGAGAAGGAAATGGTAGCAACAAAAGCCATACAAATTTAATGCGGCCTGCCCTATTACAAATATTTCTTTTAATATTGGGATACAGTAGAAGGTTCCAAGCCCTTGCAAAAGTAGAGGAATTTTTTTATGACTTTCTTAACTTATTTCAAATTTGTCATATATGTTGATATTTTCATGAAATTGTGTAAAAAATGTTGGTTTTTCATAAATCTGGGTCATATAGCAAGTTCTGCAGAGAAGAAAAAGCTTCCATAGTTCTATAGCATCAAAAACAACACTGTAATAGTAATGATATAGAACATCTGCTTACTTTTGTCCAGGACTCCATCCACTTATTTGGCCAAGTTAGACAATCCTGATTCTAATGCAGACATTCCAGTCCCCATGGTCAGAAGCTCTTCAATCAGGTGAAACACCAGGAACAACAGAGGAAACTGTACCATCAAAGGATGGCTGTACTGTAAGTGGTACATTAGGCTATGGTGATGTTCACAATACTGAGAGTGACATATGTTTGGGGGGTGAGGTCAAAGCTTGGAGGGTCAAATGTCAAGGTTTGAAGAGTGAATGGCTAAGGTGTTCAGGACGAAGAGTCAATGTTTGTAGAGTAAAAGGACATGGTTTGAAGGATGAAAGGTCAAGGCTTGGATGGTGAAAGGTTTAAATTTTGAAGGTTAAAGGTCAATGTTTAGAGGGACAAAGTTAAGGGTTTGTATGGTAAAAAGTCAAGGTTTGGAGACTGAAAGATCAAATTTTTGAGGGTTAAAGGTAATAATTAAGGTTTGGAGGGACAAAAGGAAAGGTTTATGATTGCAGTGTGAGAGGTCAAGGTTTGGAGACTGAAAGGTCAAGGTTTTGAGGGTGAATTGTTGGGTTTTTTAGGTATATTTCAGCAGCAATAGTAATAAAGTGAAGTTCGTCTGATATAAACCTTCTTCGTATTAATTATAACCATACAATGTTGTTAACTTTAGCTCACCTGGTCCGAAGGACCAAGGTGAGCTTATGCCATACCGTTGCGTCCGTCTTCCGTCCGTCCGTCCGTCGTCTGTCGTCCGTCCGTCCGTCCCTCAACAATTGACTTCTTCTCCATAACCACTGATCAGAATTTGAAAATTGTACAAATGGTGAGGCTGACCCCCCAGGGATCTGAGGGGCGTTGCCAAAAGGGGTCAATTTGGCTCTATTAATATAAACGACTTCTTCTCTGTAACAAAGCAAAGGATATTGCTCCTATTTGCCTGGTAGTATCACTATGGGGTAAGGATTCAAAATTGTACAAATGGTGGGGCTGACCCCCTGGGGGCCTGAGGGCCGGGCCAAATGTGGTCAATTGGGCTATATTGATATAAACGTCTTCTCTGAAACTGATCAATGGATAATGCTCATATTTGCTTGGTACCATCACTATTGGGTGGGGATTCAAAATTGTAAAAATGATTGGACTGACCCCCCAGGGGCCTGAGGGGCGGGGCCAAATGTGGTCAATTGGGCTATATTGATATAAACGACTTCTTCTCTGAAACCGAGCAATGGATATTGCTCATATTTGCCTGGTAGCATCACTATTGGATGGGGATTCATAATTGTACAAATAGTGAGGCTGACCCCATGGTGGCCTGAGGGACTGGGCAAAGAGGGGTCAATTTGGCTAAATTGATATGAACAACTTCTCCTCTGAAACCAAGCAATAGATATTGCTCATATTTGACTGTGAGCATCCCTTTGGGGTTGGGATTCAAAGTTGTAAAAATAGTGGGGCCGATCTTGACCTCCCTTGGGGCTGAGAGGCGGGGCCAAAAGGGGTCATTTTGGCAGAATTGACATAAACATCTTTTTCTCTGAAACTAAGCAATAGATATCTCTAATATTTGACTGGTAGCATTTCCTTGGGTTAAGGATTCAAAATTAAACAAATGATGGGGCCAACCCCCTTGGGGCTGAGGGGCGGGGTCGAAAGGGGTCAATTTGGTTAAATTGATATAAACAACTTCTTCTCTGAAACTAAGCAATGTATATCACTCTCATTTGTATGGTAGCATGGTCATGGGGTGGGGATTCAAAAGTGTACAAATGTTAGGGTTGAATCCCCCAGGGGGCTGAGGGGTGGGGCCAAAAGGGGTCAATTAGGCTAAATTGACATGAACAACTTCTCTGAAACAGCTCATATTTGACTGGTAGCATCCTTTTGGGTAAGGATTCAAAATTTTATAAAGGAAGGAACTGACCCCCCGGGGTGCAGAGGACGGGGTCAAAAGTGGTCAATTGGTTTAAACAACTTCTTTTCTGAAACTTAGCAATGGATATCACTCACATTTGTGTAGTAGCATCCATATGGGGTTGCGCCAAAAGTCAGTTTCATTTCATGGATTAATGCATTTTTAGGCATAAAAACCTCACGTTCCCATATAAAATGCCAATAATATATTGACATAGCAATACCAGCGACAAATATACTTAAGCATCATTCTTGTTTCATATCTCTTGAAATCCAGGTGAGCGATACAGGCACTCTGGGCCTCTTGTTAGGTCATCTGAGACAAAGTCTCCTGACACAATATTAGGTCTCCAGCATGTTGGGATGAAGAGCTACCAAGCTTGTTCAAATGGATGACCTCGACTTTCATTAAAGATCATAGAAGTGAAATATGCTAAAATCTTTAGGCTCCAAGACCCAATATTAGGTCTGTAGCATGCTGGGATGAAGGGCTACCAAATTTGTTCAAATGGTGACCTTGACTTTCATTCAAGGTCACCGGTCAAATATGCTAAAATCTTACAACAACTTCTTGTTAACCAAAAGGCCTAGAGACACAATATTGGGTCTGTAGCATGCTATGATGAAGGGCTACCAAGTTTGTTCAAATGGATCTCCTTGACCATCATTCAAGGTCACAGGGGTCAAATATGCTAAAATATATCATAACTCAGGTGAATGTTAAGGCCCATGGACCTCTTGTTTTGGTATATCATTAAGATACTTTTGTATAAAAGTAAAGTAAAATAATTTTGTTATATTAGCATTAGACAGCAAAATTTCATCTGTGGTTATTACGGGTAAAACTGGGCCACAATATTGTACAATGATTACCTCTTTTTACCTACAGTGTTGCAGATAATGTCCTGTCACAAACTTTAATGTCACACCTACAACTGTATTTCAGATGATAGTCACAGACAAAACTGCAGCAAAAACAGGTCAGCATGTTAGCAAAACTGGATGAATACAAACAACTGGAACTTGGCCATAGACTTCTACAGGTAAGAAAATTAGGTCACAGACTTCTAAAGGTGAGATAATTAGGTCACAGACTTCTAAAGGTGAGATAATTAGGTCAAAGACAGGTGAGATAAATAGTTCAACTTCTACAGGAAAAGTGAAAGACAGATACTGTTCAAAACCTTGACTGAAATAAATATTCTTAAATAGATTCTTTTACAGTAAAAACAATAAAGTTCACAAAAAATTCTTCAGTTTCAGTCAATGCAAGCTTTCGTTGATATGGTTGAGTTTTTCACAGACAGGTCTGACAATAATTATGTTTTGTTTATTTAGTAAATTGGGAATCCATCCTTTTTGTATTGCTTTACGGTGATGCCAGGGGGACTTTGCTATAGACCTAATTGGTGTTTTCAATATGAAGAACATTTTTTTAGCTCAAGATTATAACCAAATTTTCCAAAAGCATTAACACAGGTTAGAGTAACTTCTTGCAGCAGGTACCTAGCAAGATTTCATAGCAGAAAGTCTTTACATGTATCAAAAAAGATTAATTTGCGATTGAGTTGTTTGATTTCAAATAGGTTTTTAAAAACAAAATGTGTAGGGAATTGTGCCATAATATTTTGCAATAATTTTAGTTAGTTTGGTTTGACCATGGTTTTGGTTAAGTTAATTTACATTCTTTATTTCATTGTTGCTCAAAACTGCATCAAATCAATATAAAACTTGCTTAAAAACCTGTCTTGATGGGATGATTGAATGGAGATAACTCACCTGTTTGATGTTTTTTAGGTTGGCATTATTTATAAGCATGATACTCCATGATTAGTGTTAATTAAATACTTATTTCATTTTATATAACAAGCCCAAAGTAACTTATATAATATTTATAGGCCTTCATGATCTGGACATT
>NW_022983006.1:17500-20482 GCF_902652985.1 Pecten maximus
CTCTTTTGTAGATGCTTATGAAATACACGTATAGATTTTACATCGATATTTGCAGAATTAAATAAAAAAAATATATTTTCGATTTTCGGGTATTTGGTGTTGTGATACCATACCAGGTTGGACATTTGCAACATTTTCCAACCCTGTGATTAACATATTGTTTTATGTTGCAATAGTCCTATTTTGTAATGGTACAAGCGACCCTAGGGTTAGGTTATGTTGCAAAAGGACTACTTGTTCCAACATAATCTAACCCTAATCACAGGGTTAAATTATGTTGCATATTGTTATGTTGCAAAAGGTAGTGTTATTGCAACATAATGTAACCCTGTGATTAGGGTTAGATTATGTTGCATTATGGTTAGGTTTATGTTGCATATTGTTATGTTGAAAAGGTAGTGTTATTGCAACATAATGTAACCCTGTGATTAGGGTTAGATTATGTTGCATTATGGTTAGGTTTATGTTGCATATTGTTATGTTGAAAAGGTAGTGTTATTGCAACATAATGTAACCCTGTGATTAGGGTTAGGTTATGTTGCATGCGGTTATATTAAGCTTGTTGCAACATAAACCTAACCATAATGCAACATAATCTAACCCTAATCACAGGGTTACATTATGTTGCATATTGTTATGTTGCAAAAGGTAGTGTTATTGCAACATAATGTAACCCTGTGATTAGGGTTAGATTATGTTGCATTATGGTTAGGTTTATGTTGCATATTGTTATGTTGAAAAGGTAGTGTTATTGCAACATAATGTAACCCTGTGATTAGGGTTAGGTTATGTTGCATGCGGTTATATTAAGCTTGTTGCAACATAAACCCTAACCATAATGCAACATAATCTAACCCTAATCACAGGTTACATTATGTTGCAATAACACTACCTTTTGCAACAAAACAATATGAACATAATTAACCCTTGATTGGGTTTTGATTGTTGAGCGGTTATATTAAATTTTGTCACTAAGCCAACTTAATGCAACTAATCTAAACCCCAAAACAGGGTTAGATATGTTGCAATAACAATGTTTTTTTTTTTTTGGTTTTTTTTTCAATTCCCCGGGCACTTGTGTGATAGAAAAAAATAAAAAGGTTTTAAAAAACAAAATAAGCCCGGGGTTTGGGTTAGGGGTTGTTTTGTTTCATTAGCAAATTTTATGTTGCATTTATTGTTTTGCAACTAAACTAACCCCTCACGAGTTAACAAAAGGTATACGAAAAAAAGTGCCCCCGATTTTAACCCTAAAAAAATTTTCTTTAAAAATTTTGTTTTAATTTTTTTAAATACTATTAAAAATAAAGAGGGAAAGAAAACTTGAAATGGGCGTGGATTTTTTCGGTTATATCTCTCCAGAAAAGGTTTTTATTGCAAAACTTTTTTTTAAGGTGATTTTTTTTTAAAAAGCAATTTTTTCGAAAAAAAAAAGTATTGATAGAAGAGGAAATTTAAATTAAAAAAAAAAGTTGTTTATTTTTTTTTTCACCATAAAAAAAAAAAGTGTTTTTTAAAATTTTTTTAAATTTTTGAAAGGGGGTAAAATCGTGAAAAAAGCTCCTTAAAAGCCACTGGGGTCAAAATTTAGGAAAAGTTTTTCAAAAAAAAACGATTTTTTAGGTGTTAGCAACCAAAAGCAAATTAAACAGAAAAAGAATGAAAATATGAAAGTCGAGTTTGGGGTTTTCATTTTCTTCATTTAACACCCAACCCATCCCTTTCTTTCGGGAAAACAATCAGTTTTTTTTTGGCAAGGATGTGGTAAAAAAGGGGAAAATTTGACAAGAAAACCAGTTAATTATGTTATTAATTATAAAAATAAGTAAAAAACCCGATTTTTTGTGCATAAGTCCCCTGACATTTAAAGGGTTTATAAGTTTTCTTATAATATGAATTTAATGATTTAACTTTTGCCAAAAAAGGTTTTACTATATGCATCAAAAAAAAAAAAAAAGAAATTCAAACCCTCCCACTTTTTCCAACATTCAAATTTTTGGGTTGTGGATTTTGCAAACATAAAGCCCCCAAAAAAAGGGGGGCTGACTTTTTTGTTTTTCAAAACCAGAAAAAAAGAAGAAGTTGAGATTCTGGAAATATAAAGGCATGTCAGAGCAACTTTCTGTGAAATTTGGGGGTAAACGCCCCATTGTTGCAAAAGGTAAAGAGTATTTAGTAAAAAAAAGAAAAAAAACTCGAAAATCTCCGCTCGGTTGGACGTTGCATTATACCGCAAGTGTTTTTTTTTTGGGTTTTTTTCCCCGTTTTAAAAAACAGGGGGGGTTGCAGAGGGGCTCGGGATAACCCCAGGGGTTTGCCAAACCCCCTAGATAAAAAAGGAAAATTTTATTTTTAACCCTCTTTAAAAAAGGGATAGGGTTTTTAACATTGGACTTTGCAGCATAAATATTTTTAAAAATTAACCTACATTTCAATAGGAATTTTTTAAAAAATTTTAAAAATTTTAAAAATTTGTCTAACTCTAGCATTTTAAATTTATTTTTTTTTCCCCAACCCCCTATTTAAATTCCCGGGGTTGGTTTTTAAAAAATGGGGCGCGAAGTTTCACTAGGATGCCCATGTTCTAATTGGGGTTTGGGGTTTGGGTTAGGGTTTGGGTTAGGGTTAGGGTTTGGGTAGGGGTTTGGGGTTGGGGTTGGGTTGGGTTGGGTTAGGGTTTGGGTGGGTTAGGGTTTGGGTTTGGGGTTGGGGTTTGGGTTAGGGTTAGGGTTAGGGGTTAGGGTTAGGGTTAGGGTTAGGGATAAGAGCAGGATCAAGTTGATATTTTATTTTGATCTTGATATGAGCACTTTTGGGGACCCAAACGGTGAATTAAAGATTTCATTTTTGTTTTGGCGCTTATAATCAGGGGGGGGTTTTTTTTTTCCGTTTCGGAAAATTTTTTTTTATTGGGGGAAATTTTTCCCAAACCCACGTTTTAAAAATTTTTTGGGAAAACCCCCCTCTTGTTTTTTAATGATC
>NW_022983007.1:0-51577 GCF_902652985.1 Pecten maximus
ACATTGGTGTTAATGTTAAGGGACACCTACTGGGTAATCAATTGGTGTTAATGTTAAGAGACACCTACTGGGTAATCAATTGGTGTTAATGTTAAGGAATACCTACTGGGTAATCAATTGGTGTTAATGTTAAGGAATACCTACTGGGTAATCAATTGGTGTTAATGTTAAGGGACACCTACTGGGTAATCAATTGGTGTTAATGTTAAGGACACCTACTGGGTAATCAATTGGTGTTAATGTTAAGGACACCTACTGGGTAATCAATTGGTGTTAATGTTAAGGAGACACCTACTGGGTAATCAATTGGTGTTAATGTTAAGGACACCTACTGGGTAATCAATTGGTGTTAATGTTAAGGGACACCTACTGGGTAATCAATTGGTGTTAATGTTAAGGGACACCTACTGGGTAATCAATTGGTGTTAATGTTAAGGAGACACCTACTGGGTAATCAATTGGTGTTAATGTTAAGGGACACCTACTGGGTAATCAATTGGTGTTAATGTTAAGGACACCTACTGGGTAATCAATTGGTGTTAATGTTAAGGGACACCTACTGGGTAATCAATTGGTGTTAATGTTAAGGAACACCTACTGGGTAATCAATTGGTGTTAATGTTAAGAGATACCTACTGGGTAATCAATTGGTGTTAATGTTAAGGGACACCTACTGGGTAATCAATTGGTGTTAATGTTAAGGGATACCTACTGGGTAATCAATTGGTGTTAATGTTAAGAGATACCTACTGGGTAATCAATTGGTGTTAATGTTAAGGGACACCTACTGGGTAATCAATTGGTGTTAATGTTAAGGGATACCTACTGGGTAATCAATTGGTGTTAATGTTAAGGAATACCTACTGGGTAATCAATTGGTGTTAATGTTAAGAGACACCTACTGGGTAATCAATTGGTGTTAATGTTAAGGACACCTACTGGGTAATCAATTGGTGTTAATGTTAAGGAACACCTACTGGGTAATCAATTGGTGTTAATGTTAAGGAACACCTACTGGGTAATCAATTGGTGTTAATGTTAAGGAACACCTACTGGGTAATCAATTGGTGTTAATGTTAAGAGACACCTACTGGGTAATCAATTGGTGTTAATGTTAAGGGACACCTACTGGGTAATCAATTGGTGTTAATGTTAAGGAATACCTACTGGGTAATCAATTGGTGTTAATGTTAAGGGATACTTACTGGGTAATCAATTGGTGTTAATATTAAAGAATACCTACTGGGTAATCAATTGGTGTTAATGTTAAGAGACACCTACTGGGTAATCAATTGGTGTTAATGTTAAGGACACCTACTGGGTAATCAATTGGTGTTAATGTTAAGGGACACCTACTGGGTAATCAATTGGTGTTAATGTTAAGGAGACACCTACTGGGTAATCAATTGGTGTTAATGTTAAGGATACCTACTGGGTAATCAATTGGTGTTAATGTTAAGGACACCTACTGGGTAATCAATTGGTGTTAATGTTAAGGGACTACCTACTGGGTAATCAATTGGTGTTAATGTTAAGGGACTACCTACTGGGTAATCAATTGGTGTTAATGTTAAGGGACACCTACTGGGTAATCAATTGGTGTTAATGTTAAGGACACCTACTGGGTAATCAATTGGTGTTAATGTTAAGGACACCTACTGGGTAATCAATTGGTGTTAATGTTAAGGACACCTACTGGGTAATCAATTGGTGTTAATGTTAAGGAGACACCTACTGGGTAATCAATTGGTGTTAATGTTAAGAGACACCTACTGGGTAATCAATTGGTGTTAATGTTAAGGGACACCTACTGGGTAATCAATTGGTGTTAATGTTAAGGGATACCTACTGGGTAATCAATTGGTGTTAATGTTAAGGAATACCTACTGGGTAATCAATTGGTGTTAATGTTAAGGAGACACCTACTGGGTAATCAATTGGTGTTAATGTTAAGAGACACCTACTGGGTAATCAATTGGTGTTAATGTTAAGGGACACCTACTGGGTAATCAATTGGTGTTAATGTTAAGGGACACCTACTGGGTAATCAATTGGTGTTAATGTTAAGGGACACCTACTGGGTAATCAATTGGTGTTAATGTTAAGGAGACACCTACTGGGTAATCAATTGGTGTTAATGTTAAGGGACACCTACTGGGTAATCAATTGGTGTTAATGTTAAGGGATACCTACTGGGTAATCAATTGGTGTTAATGTTAAGAGATACCTACTGGGTAATCAATTGGTGTTAATGTTAAGGGATACCTACTGGGTAATCAATTGGTGTTAATGTTAAGGAATACCTACTGGGTAATCAATTGGTGTTAATGTTAAGAGACACCTACTGGGTAATCAATTGGTGTTAATGTTAAGAGACACCTACTGGGTAATCAATTGGTGTTAATGTTAAGGGACACCTACTGGGTAATCAATTGGTGTTAATGTTAAGGGACACCTACTGGGTAATCAATTGGTGTTAATGTTAAGGGACACCTACTGGGTAATCAATTGGTGTTAATGTTAAGAGACACCTACTGGGTAATCAATTGGTGTTAATGTTAAGGGACACCTACTGGGTAATCAATTGGTGTTAATGTTAAGGGACACCTACTGGGTAATCAATTGGTGTTAATGTTAAGGACACCTACTGGGTAATCAATTGGTGTTAATGTTAAGGAGACACCTACTGGGTAATCAATTGGTGTTAATGTTAAGGAATACCTACTGGGTAATCAATTGGTGTTAATGTTAAGGGACACCTACTGGGTAATCAATTGGTGTTAATGTTAAGGGACACCTACTGGGTAATCAATTGGTGTTAATGTTAAGGGACACCTACTGGGTAATCAATTGGTGTTAATGTTAAGGAATACCTACTGGGTAATCAATTGGTGTTAATGTTAAGGGATACCTACTGGGTAATCAATTGGTGTTAATGTTAAGGACACCTACTGGGTAATCAATTGGTGTTAATGTTAAGGGACACCTACTGGGTAATCAATTGGTGTTAATGTTAAGGGACACCTACTGGGTAATCAATTGGTGTTAATGTTAAGGAATACCTACTGGGTAATCAATTGGTGTTAATGTTAAGGGACACCTACTGGGTAATCAATTGGTGTTAATGTTAAGGAGACACCTACTGGGTAATCAATTGGTGTTAATGTTAAGGAATACCTACTGGGTAATCAATTGGTGTTAATGTTAAGGAATACCTACTGGGTAATCAATTGGTGTTAATGTTAAGGGACACCTACTGGGTAATCAATTGGTGTTAATGTTAAGGGACACCTACTGGGTAATCAATTGGTGTTAATGTTAAGAGACACCTACTGGGTAATCAATTGGTGTTAATGTTAAGGACACCTACTGGGTAATCAATTGGTGTTAATGTTAAGGAACACCTACTGGGTAATCAATTGGTGTTAATGTTAAGGAATACCTACTGGGTAATCAATTGGTGTTAATGTTAAGAGACACCTACTGGGTAATCAATTGGTGTTAATGTTAAGGAGACACCTACTGGGTAATCAATTGGTGTTAATGTTAAGGAATACCTACTGGGTAATCAATTGGTGTTAATGTTAAGGGATACCTACTGGGTAATCAATTGGTGTTAATGTTAAGGGAATACCTACTGGGTAATCAATTGGTGTTAATGTTAAGAGACACCTACTGGGTAATCAATTGGTGTTAATGTTAAGAGACACCTACTGGGTAATCAATTGGTGTTAATGTTAAGGGACACCTACTGGGTAATCAATTGGTGTTAATGTTAAGGGACACCTACTGGGTAATCAATTGGTGTTAATGTTAAGGAATACCTACTGGGTAATCAATTGGTGTTAATGTTAAGGAATACCTACTGGGTAATCAATTGGTGTTAATGTTAAGGGACACCTACTGGGTAATCAATTGGTGTTAATGTTAAGAGACACCTACTGGGTAATCAATTGGTGTTAATGTTAAGGGAATACCTACTGGGTAATCAATTGGTGTTAATGTTAAGGAATACCTACTGGGTAATCAATTGGTGTTAATGTTAAGGAATACCTACTGGGTAATCAATTGGTGTTAATGTTAAGGGACACCTACTGGGTAATCAATTGGTGTTAATGTTAAGGAACACCTACTGGGTAATCAATTGGTGTTAATGTTAAGGAACACCTACTGGGTAATCAATTGGTGTTAATGTTAAGAGATACCTACTGGGTAATCAATTGGTGTTAATGTTAAGGAATACCTACTGGGTAATCAATTGGTGTTAATGTTAAGGATACCTACTGGGTAATCAATTGGTGTTAATGTTAAGGACACCTACTGGGTAATCAATTGGTGTTAATGTTAAGAGACACCTACTGGGTAATCAATTGGTGTTAATGTTAAGGGACACCTACTGGGTAATCAATTGGTGTTAATGTTAAGGGATACCTACTGGGTAATCAATTGGTGTTAATGTTAAGGAATACCTACTGGGTAATCAATTGGTGTTAATGTTAAGGGATACCTACTGGGTAATCAATTGGTGTTAATGTTAAGGGACACCTACTGGGTAATCAATTGGTGTTAATGTTAAGAGACACCTACTGGGTAATCAATTGGTGTTAATGTTAAGGGACACCTACTGGGTAATCAATTGGTGTTAATGTTAAGGGACACCTACTGGGTAATCAATTGGTGTTAATGTTAAGAGACACCTACTGGGTAATCAATTGGTGTTAATGTTAAGGAATACCTACTGGGTAATCAATTGGTGTTAATGTTAAGGGATACCTACTGGGTAATCAATTGGTGTTAATGTTAAGGGACACCTACTGGGTAATCAATTGGTGTTAATGTTAAGGAGACACCTACTGGGTAATCAATTGGTGTTAATGTTAAGGGATACCTACTGGGTAATCAATTGGTGTTAATGTTAAGGGACACCTACTGGGTAATCAATTGGTGTTAATGTTAAGGGATACCTACTGGGTAATCAATTGGTGTTAATGTTAAGGAATACCTACTGGGTAATCAATTGGTGTTAATGTTAAGAGACACCTACTGGGTAATCAATTGGTGTTAATGTTAAGGGACACCTACTGGGTAATCAATTGGTGTTAATGTTAAGGAGACACCTACTGGGTAATCAATTGGTGTTAATGTTAAGAGACACCTACTGGGTAATCAATTGGTGTTAATGTTAAGGACACCTACTGGGTAATCAATTGGTGTTAATGTTAAGGACACCTACTGGGTAATCAATTGGTGTTAATGTTAAGGAATACCTACTGGGTAATCAATTGGTGTTAATGTTAAGGGATACCTACTGGGTAATCAATTGGTGTTAATGTTAAGAGACACCTACTGGGTAATCAATTGGTGTTAATGTTAAGGGATACCTACTGGGTAATCAATTGGTGTTAATGTTAAGGGACACCTACTGGGTAATCAATTGGTGTTAATGTTAAGGATACCTACTGGGTAATCAATTGGTGTTAATGTTAAGGAATACCTACTGGGTAATCAATTGGTGTTAATGTTAAGAGATACCTACTGGGTAATGAATTGGTGTTAATGTTAAGGGACACCTACTGGGTAATCAATTGGTGTTGATGTTAAGAGACACCTACTGGGTAATCAATTGGTGTTAATGTTAAGAGACACCTACTGGGTAATCAATTGGTGTTAATGTTAGGGGATACCTACTGGGTAATCAAATGGTGTTAATGTTAAGGGACATCTACTGGGTAATCAATTGGTGTTGATGTTAAGAGACACCTACTGGGTAATCAATTGGTGGTAATGTGAAGGAATACCTACTGGGTAATCAATTGGTGTTAATGTTAAGGGACACCTACGGGGTAATCAATTGGTGTTAATGTTAAGGGAACCTACTGGGTATCAATTGGGTGTTAATGTTAAGGGACTACCTACTGGGTAATCAATTAGGTGTTAATGTAAGGGATAGCTACTGGGTAATCAATTGGTGATAATGTTAAGAGACACCTACTGGGTAATCAATTGGTGTTAATGTTAAGGACACCTACTGGGTAATCAATTGGTGTTAATGTTAAGGAACACCTACTGGGTAATCAATTGGTGTTAATGTTAAGGGACACCTACTGGGTAATCAATTGGTGTTAATGTTAAGGGACACCTACTGGGTAATCAATTGGTGTTAATGTTAAGGAATACCTACTGGGTAATCAATTGGTGTTAATGTTAAGGACACCTACTGGGTAATCAATTGGTGTTAATGTTAAGGATACCTACTGGGTAATCAATTGGTGTTAATGTTAAGGAGACACCTACTGGGTAATCAATTGGTGTTAATGTTAAGGATACCTACTGGGTAATCAATTGGTGTTAATGTTAAGAGACACCTACTGGGTAATCAATTGGTGTTAATGTTAAGGACTACCTACTGGGTAATCAATTGGTGTTAATGTTAAGGACACCTACTGGGGTAATCAATTGGTGTTAATGTTAAGGACACCTACTGGGTAATCAATTGGTGTTAATGTTAAGGGACACCTACTGGGTAATCAATTGGTGTTAATGTTAAGGACACCTACTGGGTAATCAATTGGTGTTAATGTTAAGGAATACCTACTGGGTAATCAATTGGTGTTAATGTTAAGGGACACCTACTGGGTAATCAATTGGTGTTAATGTTAAGAGACACCTACTGGGTAATCAATTGGTGTTAATGTTAAGAGACACCTACTGGGTAATCAATTGGTGTTAATGTTAAGGACACCTACTGGGTAATCAATTGGTGTTAATGTTAAGGAATACCTACTGGGTAATCAATTGGTGTTAATGTTAAGGAATACCTACTGGGTAATCAATTGGTGTTAATGTTAAGGGATACCTACTGGGTAATCAATTGGTGTTAATGTTAAGGAGACACCTACTGGGTAATCAATTGGTGTTAATGTTAAGGACACCTACTGGGTAATCAATTGGTGTTAATGTTAAGGAGACACCTACTGGGTAATCAATTGGTGTTAATGTTAAGGAGACACCTACTGGGTAATCAATTGGTGTTAATGTTAAGGAATACCTACTGGGTAATCAATTGGTGTTAATGTTAAGGGACACCTACTGGGTAATCAATTGGTGTTAATGTTAAGGGACACCTACTGGGTAATCAATTGGTGTTAATGTTAAGGGACACCTACTGGGTAATCAATTGGTGTTAATGTTAAGGAACACCTACTGGGTAATCAATTGGTGTTAATGTTAAGGAATACCTACTGGGTAATCAATTGGTGTTAATGTTAAGGGACACCTACTGGGTAATCAATTGGTGTTAATGTTAAGGAGACACCTACTGGGTAATCAATTGGTGTTAATGTTAAGGGACACCTACTGGGTAATCAATTGGTGTTAATGTTAAGGGACACCTACTGGGTAATCAATTGGTGTTAATGTTAAGGACACCTACTGGGTAATCAATTGGTGTTAATGTTAAGGACACCTACTGGGTAATCAATTGGTGTTAATGTTAAGGGACACCTACTGGGTAATCAATTGGTGTTAATGTTAAGGGATACCTACTGGGTAATCAATTGGTGTTAATGTTAAGGGACACCTACTGGGTAATCAATTGGTGTTAATGTTAAGGGATACCTACTGGGTAATCAATTGGTGTTAATGTTAAGGGACACCTACTGGGTAATCAATTGGTGTTAATGTTAAGGGAATACCTACTGGGTAATCAATTGGTGTTAATGTTAAGGAATACCTACTGGGTAATCAATTGGTGTTAATGTTAAGAGATACCTACTGGGTAATCAATTGGTGTTAATGTTAAGGGACACCTACTGGGTAATCAATTGGTGTTAATGTTAAGAGACACCTACTGGGTAATCAATTGGTGTTAATGTTAAGGAGACACCTACTGGGTAATCAATTGGTGTTAATGTTAAGGACACCTACTGGGTAATCAATTGGTGTTAATGTTAAGGAACACCTACTGGGTAATCAATTGGTGTTAATGTTAAGGAATACCTACTGGGTAATCAATTGGTGTTAATGTTAAGGAATACCTACTGGGTAATCAATTGGTGTTAATGTTAAGGGACACCTACTGGGTAATCAATTGGTGTTAATGTTAAGGAATACCTACTGGGTAATCAATTGGTGTTAATGTTAAGGAGACACCTACTGGGTAATCAATTGGTGTTAATGTTAAGGAATACCTACTGGGTAATCAATTGGTGTTAATGTTAAGGAATACCTACTGGGTAATCAATTGGTGTTAATGTTAAGGGACACCTACTGGGTAATCAATTGGTGTTAATGTTAAGGGACACCTACTGGGTAATCAATTGGTGTTAATGTTAAGGACACCTACTGGGTAATCAATTGGTGTTAATGTTAAGGAATACCTACTGGGTAATCAATTGGTGTTAATGTTAAGGAATACCTACTGGGTAATCAATTGGTGTTAATGTTAAGGGACACCTACTGGGTAATCAATTGGTGTTAATGTTAAGAGACACCTACTGGGTAATCAATTGGTGTTAATGTTAAGGAACACCTACTGGGTAATCAATTGGTGTTAATGTTAAGGGATACATGTAACAATTTAGGATTATCAGGTTCTGATGTAGGAAAAGTAAAATTTTGTGTGCTTCATAAAACATTCAACTTTTCACATATATATATATTTAGCCCTGATTGTCTCTCAATTTTTTGTAATTTTTATGATTAAATCCATTCCGCAGTATTAATTGTTTCAGGATGCAATAATTGATTGTTCGTGTCTTTTTGAAGCATGACAATGGGCCAAAAATGAAATAATTCAAAATATAGTACAGATTTTCCCAGCTTTTCTAGTGTATATGTACTGCATGCAAAAGAGATCTGAAGACACAATTTTTTCCTCTTATGGCATATTCATTGCTCTCTCCATATATGAATTAGTGACTTCATTTTTAAATGGATATGAATCAAACTTTATATTTATATTCGTAAAATTCAAGTATAAGAAAGCCTTGACAGAGTTCATGATTCAGGTTTAAAGTCAAAATCATGGTTACAAGTACATGTATTAGTGGTAGAAAATCTTCGTCATCACTATCAGACTTCAATTCTAAACAGATTTTTGTCTCACATATTGTTCAATTGGCACCTAAGGGAATTTTTTTTTTTTATTTAATATTTTTGTACTTGCATTATACTTTTATTGACAAAACTAATTATTTCATCATGATAACACCACTGGGAATCTTTTCACAGTCAATGTTTAAGTAAATAAATAGATTATTATCTAGTGTCTCTGTTACATCTTGAAAAAAATTATAATCAGAAAATCTTCAATAAATTGTTTAATCTTTTGAAATGTATCTTCCCCTTAAGATGTGCAAGTTATCTCATTATTCCCTAAAGTCTGCACCAAGAAAAATGGATAAACATGCACTTTTTAAAGTTGGACACCACATCATTTGAGAATTTGTATTGCTTGCTTTGTCTTGTCTAGGTGAAGGATCTGTACGAGAGGATATTTCCTGATAGCCTGCCATTTTATACGCCCAGTAGAAAAGTAACCATTTCCAACAGTGTAATGCAGGCAGGACACTCATTTCTCTGCTGTGAAGAGTATGTGTCAAGGGAGACAACTCGGTCACTGTACCTCCTTCACCACCTCCTTGAGCGTATGGAAGCAGTGATGAAGTGCGTCCAGATGAAATGGATGCCCATTCTTGTAATTAAAAAGTATTCCACAGATACATGTATATGTCAATGTAGTCAGTTTAATTATTTAAAAATGGCTGATGTTAATAATTACGGTGATAGTGCTGTCATCATTGGTATTTATATTTGTGTAAGAGGATGCCATTTTTGTTTCCATATTAACTTTACCAATCTTTGAAGCAAGCTATATCAGTTCCAGCAAGCAGTCATTGATAAGTGTTTTCATCCATTTTGTGAGCAGTATAACATATATTATGATATAATGAATATCATATAATGCAATATGCAAATTTGAATTTGAGCCCAGTTGGGACCTCAGTCCTGTGGTAAGACCAGCCTGGTCCAGCTAACAAGTTATGTCAGTTCCAGCAGGAAGTCTTTTGATTAGGGCTATTCCATTAAGATATCTACCTGACCCCAGGACTCCAAAATAAATCACTTGTATCCATGGTTGGATTTCCTTCCTATTACTTCTACGTTAAATCAATTCTATAGTTGGTACCCCTTAACCAAACCTGGAGTCGGATAGATGTTTTACTGGAATAACCCATAATGTTTTCCTCCATTTTTGTGAGCAGTATAACAAATATTAAGATATGATAAATATTGTAAATATTATAAATTTATAATTTGACACCAGGTGGGGCCTCAGTCCTGTGGTAAGACCAGCTTGGTCCAGCTACTGTCCAGTTTGACCGGCCATCACCTACATGTTCTAGCAATGAACTGTTCCATGGACACCACAGAACTACTGGGCAGATTTGAAGAGGTTTAGTACCCCAGTTATCCATTGTACAATCTGTCAATTTGTTATAAAGTTAATGCAGCAATATATTATAGTTTCCTATTGTAGGGACTGAAAACGAATTGTGCAGATTGGTAGATTCTGTTGTCATTAATTCAAACCAGTAAAGCCACATCCAGAGGTCTGATAATCTTTGTCTCTTACCCTGGACAGGGATATCCACAGTTTTACTGGGGTGAGATTTCCTTATCTCTTACCCTGGACAGGGATATCCACAGTTTTACTGGGGTGAGATTTCCTTATCTGTTACCCTGGACAGGGATATCCACAGTTTTACTGGGGTGAGATTTCCTTATCTCTTACCCTGGACAGGGATATCCACAGTTTTACTGGGGTGAGATTTCCTTATCTCACTCTAGGTAAAAGATAAGCTACATATATATACTTTTTGCATGTTCTCAACACTTTCATTTTATCACATCAACAATACCATGATGTCACGGTGACTACACAATGACGTCATGTTGACAATTCAATCAGGTCACATCAACATTTCCTGGAATTGACAGCCCTGCAGGTAGGGAGTAAGAATTGTACCTGATGCCCCCATTGCATGATCGTAAGAGGCGACTAAATTTGGGATCTTATCTTTTCTCTTCTTTCTTAAGAACTTTTTCTTCCTAACGTCTCCTTTGACACTGCCTCACTTTTGGCCTTTAGTTGAGCGTTCGCCCCTGTGAGGAAGGCTTTCGGTTCTTTCCCTGGCAGAGACATACCAGAGTCTTTAAAAATGGTAGTTGCTGCTCCTGCTTAGCGCTCAGCATACAAGGAGTAGGACGACTGGTTCGCCCGTTGTCAGCATAATGTGACCGGGTGGGGTGTGCTGCTGGATGTCTTTGGCAGTATGCTTCAGTGAGGTAGCACTATAAATCGGCAAAAGTTCCGGCCTATCACAAGGAGACTTAACACCAACATACTGCAGCCTCCCAAAACACACATACGCACTCAACACACGCATGCATGTCGCACGTACGGGAGGCCGTCCTTAAATGACCTTAGCTGTTAATAGGACGTTAAACAAAGTAAACCAAACCAAACCAAACCTTGCATTGATGTAGCGTCAGTATTAGATACATAAGAAGGTATAAACAGGGTAAGAGAAAAATAATCTTTCATCCCCTTGGGGGTGAGACAGGGGAATCTCAACCCTTGGGGAAAGATAATTATGCTGCCAAACACCCGGCAAGCCTCGTGTTTGGCAACTTAAGAATCTTCCCCTCACGTTGAGAATCCCCTGTCTCACCCCCAAGGGGGTGAAAGATTCTATTAGTCTACATGACAGGGGTGATAGTTTCATATTAAATTCAAAAAAAAATCTTATCCAGAGGGTTGAGATATCTTTGTCTACATCACACAGAAACGATTATTTTTCTGCCATACTTTCTTGTTAAATGTCTCAGGTTGTAATATGTGATAAGAATACATCATGCCATCATTCTATACAATGTGTAGTAAAATCTGTACCACAGATTGACAGAACCAGTGTCGTCTGTCCTCTCTGATGTGTTTACTGACTATTTCCTGTTACTGTAGGCAGATATCCAGAACCACGTAGAGAAATTCGTCTACACAACCGAATCTGTTGTCTTGGATACCACCATCCTGCTTCTCCAAGGTCAACATGTCAGTATGGCAGGGAGGCTGCAACAATCCTGGAACAGCTCCAGGCAGTGTGAAGATGCGGGTCGGTACAGTTATGGTGGAAATCCTATTGGTTCGTTGGGTATCATGTGACAATCAACAAATAGTTTAATTACTCTAACACCTCCATTGAGACTCTAATGTTTTCATTTGCTGAATTGAATCACATGACCCAACTAATAATACAGGGTTATAAGAGATTTATTTCAGAGTCATTAATGTTTACGTGGAGGTCAGTTTCCTTTATTGGCTAAAATCTTTGTTGACAACAAGATGGCAACTGTTTCAGAGTTTGGAATGAAACTGTCGAGTGTAGAAGATCTAGAGTCTGTCAAGGTCAAGGTCACATGTCTGACAGAGGTCATAAGTGACATTAAGCAGTCTCTCCAAACTCAGACATCTGATAAAGGAGCCGGTAAGGACATAACAAGAATTCTTACTTCAAATTCCTTTATATTTCATGTTAAAATGTATTTAAAATATGGATATCTAAGGTTATGACAAATTGCAAATTGTTTAACTATTCAATTCAAAGATTCAAATGGCTGCCTCTCTTGTTCCTCAGACAATAAATGTATACATTGTATACAGGTATCTTGATTACAGGCCTAAGATACATTGACAAGTTTCCCTTTATTATTTTTTCATTTCTATTGTAAACAGTTAGAAGTTGTATATAATATGTAATGGGTATCTTCTTTAAATGGTTTTAAGTGAAACGGGGGGGAATTAGGTTTCCTCTCAATCCGTCTTGTGCATAATATGTACGTAGTGCCCAATTAAAGTTTGTTAGCGCTTTAGCAGTTTCACTCCTCGAGGAATTTTTATCAAACTTAACACAATGATAAAAGACCATGTTGTCTCAAACAAGTTTGAGTTTTATGTATTTTTGGCCATGGTCTAAGTCGCTTACTATTTTTAACAGGGCACGGTAGGGGATATGTATTGATTGAGCACTACCCAGACTGAGTATGCTTGTTTTGTTCAGTAGCGAAAATTTAATAATTATTCAGTACATTTGTACATCTTTTTTGGTGTGGCTAAAACAGCACCTGACTACAGATCGAGTGAGACATGTTCTGAAATTAGATAAGTTGATTAATTTATTTAGTATGGTGACTGACATTTTCTAATAATTTCAGAATTTCTGAAAACAGTAACAGACATGGAGTCAGAGGTGACAAAGCTGACCTCCAAGTTAACGCTGACCTCTGTAGGGTCAGGCAGCGGGGCATTTAAGTGGGCTGACACAGAGAATAACATGTTATGTCCTAATTAATATAACAGAAAGGTATGCTCATTGCTTGCGATCCTTTTATCCTTTAAAGTAAACCTGCCAAGACTTCGTATTAGTTTGGTTTATTTTGTTTAACGTCGTTTTAATAGCCAGGGTCATTGGGTGTGCCAAGTTTTTGAGGTGGAGGAAAGCCGGAGAACCAGGAGAAAACCACCGGCCTATGGGCGGTACTAGGCAAATATACTACCCCATGTGGGTTTCGAACTCGCAACCCAGAGATGTACGGTTAAGTTCTGTTGCTTGAATATTTCAACAGCCATTGAAATTTGTATGTTGATATATATCTTAAATAGCACTGACTGTAGTAACTGTAGAATATTTTCTACTTAACTGACTTAAGACTTTTTATTTATTGCATTTCTTAATAATATTTTTCTGTGATACAGTAAATTAAATGTTAAATACATCTCTTTCTCCTCACAATGAAGTTAAACGGAAATATTCAGAGTTAAAATGTGACTGGCTGAGCTAAATATATATACTGTAAATGTACATATTTTAGTGGTAATCTTATTTTAGTGGATTTTGTGCTGAAAATGTTCTGCCAAATAATGATGGCACAAATTGTAGTTACAGTACATGGTTTTCTTTCTTTCAATTCACCATGGTGCTAATCATTTTTATGGGAGGCGTGCCTCACATTATAGCATCAGCTATAGGATTTCATTGCGGAACCAATCGTTTGGTACCTCAAGCGGCTATCTCCGTAATCACGGGAGACAACTCGTACATACCGACACAATACACAACCAATTTATCTCGATAGTAGATCTATATTTTGAATGTTGTAATTGTTTATTATAATTCTCATAAAATCCCACAAAAGAAATATATTTCATTTTACATCGACTTTGAATGCCATCAGAGCCTATTAATTATAACAAAAACATTATATCTAC
This sequence comes from Pecten maximus, assembly GCF_902652985.1. Lineage (NCBI taxonomy): Eukaryota > Metazoa > Mollusca > Bivalvia > Pectinida > Pectinidae > Pecten > Pecten maximus. Next base: position 14,330 of record NW_022983007.1, read on the forward strand.
ACATAGTAGTTCGGTCAGTTAGTAGGCCAGCTAGTACGCAGGTGACAGACGGTAGAATATTTTACGCGTATCTGATTGTAAGTAAAAACCAACGACTTGCATGAATGAGAAAATAAATAGATAAAGATGGATTTATTTTGAAGAGATATTTCAACCGCCACATAATGTGTTTATATTTTTATAGGAACATTTACGCCTGCCATGTTACAGGCTGTTATCAAAAGAAGGGTTGGCAACCGGTATACTCGGTACAAGAATCGTACCGACATTCGTTTTACAAAATACCGGTATTTGCAAGAATAAAAACATTAAAATCTGACGTAAAAAACTCGACAAAACAGTTATTTTGTTCAGTTGTTTCAATCACTTACTAAAATGATGTCGCAACTTTACCGCTATTTTCTATGTAAACATCTATCCTAGCTTTACTTGTAGTTTCGTATCCATATGTCTCATTTTTGTTGTGTGTGTTGAAAAATCGAAAACAGAAATCAATAACTTACAAAAGATTTAATTGTCTCTTTAGATGTCATATTTCATATTTTTGTATCAAAATATGTAATTAAAATCAACGATCACGTGATCCGTCTGTTCACGTCTGATCACATGATCAATCGGTCAACATGGGAGCGCCTTTTGGATACGGGCTTCATCCGAAACTCTGTAGTGTGATGTTTGTCACTAGAGTAAAGAATGAAGTGTAGTAAGGGACGATAACTCGTTATCGTTCCTTACGGAACATAATGATAGTATGAGCTAATTCGCCTATTTTGCCGGCTATTGTAGCGATTTGGGAGCGGAAAAAATGGCACATACAAATTTGCAATTTTGACGGTCTTTTGAACCATTGTAAAACTCGGCTCGATCTAGGTCTGGATGTATTTGGTATCCCTGTGGAAATTCGTATTTATGAGATAGTTTGGGTCAAACATGCCAAAATCGTCACTTTGACCGGTAGCTTCTGTTTAACCGGTCCTTAAAAATCAGCGTTTCAATCCAAAAATCTGAAACTCCAAACATAACAAGAAGAGATAGTTTTGAAGAAAAACGTATCTTTAGTTTTTCTATATCTTTCATAGAACGGCCACAATAGAGTTTTGAAAAAGGGTCGTATTTTATCGAGAAGTGGCGGATGTTACGTCACGAGTGTAAATTTCCCTTAATGCAATATGCAAATTTGAATTTGAGCCCAGTTGGGACCTCAGTCCTGTGGTAAGACCAGCCTGGTCCAGCTAACAAGTTATGTCAGTTCCAGCAGGAAGTCTTTTGATTAGGGCTATTCCATTAAGATATCTACCTGACCCCAGGACTCCAAAATAAATCACTTGTATCCATGGTTGGATTTCCTTCCTATTACTTCTACGTTAAATCAATTCTATAGTTGGTACCCCTTAACCAAACCTGGAGTCGGATAGATGTTTTACTGGAATAACCCATAATGTTTTCCTCCATTTTTGTGAGCAGTATAACAAATATTAAGATATGATAAATATTGTAAATATTATAAATTTATAATTTGACACCAGGTGGGGCCTCAGTCCTGTGGTAAGACCAGCTTGGTCCAGCTACTGTCCAGTTTGACCGGCCATCACCTACATGTTCTAGCAATGAACTGTTCCATGGACACCACAGAACTACTGGGCAGATTTGAAGAGGTTTAGTACCCCAGTTATCCATTGTACAATCTGTCAATTTGTTATAAAGTTAATGCAGCAATATATTATAGTTTCCTATTGTAGGGACTGAAAACGAATTGTGCAGATTGGTAGATTCTGTTGTCATTAATTCAAACCAGTAAAGCCACATCCAGAGGTCTGATAATCTTTGTCTCTTACCCTGGACAGGGATATCCACAGTTTTACTGGGGTGAGATTTCCTTATCTCTTACCCTGGACAGGGATATCCACAGTTTTACTGGGGTGAGATTTCCTTATCTGTTACCCTGGACAGGGATATCCACAGTTTTACTGGGGTGAGATTTCCTTATCTCTTACCCTGGACAGGGATATCCACAGTTTTACTGGGGTGAGATTTCCTTATCTCACTCTAGGTAAAAGATAAGCTACATATATATACTTTTTGCATGTTCTCAACACTTTCATTTTATCACATCAACAATACCATGATGTCACGGTGACTACACAATGACGTCATGTTGACAATTCAATCAGGTCACATCAACATTTCCTGGAATTGACAGCCCTGCAGGTAGGGAGTAAGAATTGTACCTGATGCCCCCATTGCATGATCGTAAGAGGCGACTAAATTTGGGATCTTATCTTTTCTCTTCTTTCTTAAGAACTTTTTCTTCCTAACGTCTCCTTTGACACTGCCTCACTTTTGGCCTTTAGTTGAGCGTTCGCCCCTGTGAGGAAGGCTTTCGGTTCTTTCCCTGGCAGAGACATACCAGAGTCTTTAAAAATGGTAGTTGCTGCTCCTGCTTAGCGCTCAGCATACAAGGAGTAGGACGACTGGTTCGCCCGTTGTCAGCATAATGTGACCGGGTGGGGTGTGCTGCTGGATGTCTTTGGCAGTATGCTTCAGTGAGGTAGCACTATAAATCGGCAAAAGTTCCGGCCTATCACAAGGAGACTTAACACCAACATACTGCAGCCTCCCAAAACACACATACGCACTCAACACACGCATGCATGTCGCACGTACGGGAGGCCGTCCTTAAATGACCTTAGCTGTTAATAGGACGTTAAACAAAGTAAACCAAACCAAACCAAACCTTGCATTGATGTAGCGTCAGTATTAGATACATAAGAAGGTATAAACAGGGTAAGAGAAAAATAATCTTTCATCCCCTTGGGGGTGAGACAGGGGAATCTCAACCCTTGGGGAAAGATAATTATGCTGCCAAACACCCGGCAAGCCTCGTGTTTGGCAACTTAAGAATCTTCCCCTCACGTTGAGAATCCCCTGTCTCACCCCCAAGGGGGTGAAAGATTCTATTAGTCTACATGACAGGGGTGATAGTTTCATATTAAATTCAAAAAAAAATCTTATCCAGAGGGTTGAGATATCTTTGTCTACATCACACAGAAACGATTATTTTTCTGCCATACTTTCTTGTTAAATGTCTCAGGTTGTAATATGTGATAAGAATACATCATGCCATCATTCTATACAATGTGTAGTAAAATCTGTACCACAGATTGACAGAACCAGTGTCGTCTGTCCTCTCTGATGTGTTTACTGACTATTTCCTGTTACTGTAGGCAGATATCCAGAACCACGTAGAGAAATTCGTCTACACAACCGAATCTGTTGTCTTGGATACCACCATCCTGCTTCTCCAAGGTCAACATGTCAGTATGGCAGGGAGGCTGCAACAATCCTGGAACAGCTCCAGGCAGTGTGAAGATGCGGGTCGGTACAGTTATGGTGGAAATCCTATTGGTTCGTTGGGTATCATGTGACAATCAACAAATAGTTTAATTACTCTAACACCTCCATTGAGACTCTAATGTTTTCATTTGCTGAATTGAATCACATGACCCAACTAATAATACAGGGTTATAAGAGATTTATTTCAGAGTCATTAATGTTTACGTGGAGGTCAGTTTCCTTTATTGGCTAAAATCTTTGTTGACAACAAGATGGCAACTGTTTCAGAGTTTGGAATGAAACTGTCGAGTGTAGAAGATCTAGAGTCTGTCAAGGTCAAGGTCACATGTCTGACAGAGGTCATAAGTGACATTAAGCAGTCTCTCCAAACTCAGACATCTGATAAAGGAGCCGGTAAGGACATAACAAGAATTCTTACTTCAAATTCCTTTATATTTCATGTTAAAATGTATTTAAAATATGGATATCTAAGGTTATGACAAATTGCAAATTGTTTAACTATTCAATTCAAAGATTCAAATGGCTGCCTCTCTTGTTCCTCAGACAATAAATGTATACATTGTATACAGGTATCTTGATTACAGGCCTAAGATACATTGACAAGTTTCCCTTTATTATTTTTTCATTTCTATTGTAAACAGTTAGAAGTTGTATATAATATGTAATGGGTATCTTCTTTAAATGGTTTTAAGTGAAACGGGGGGGAATTAGGTTTCCTCTCAATCCGTCTTGTGCATAATATGTACGTAGTGCCCAATTAAAGTTTGTTAGCGCTTTAGCAGTTTCACTCCTCGAGGAATTTTTATCAAACTTAACACAATGATAAAAGACCATGTTGTCTCAAACAAGTTTGAGTTTTATGTATTTTTGGCCATGGTCTAAGTCGCTTACTATTTTTAGCAGGGCACGGTAGGGGATATGTATTGATTTAGCACTACCCAGACTGAGTATGCTTGTTTTGTTCAGTAGCGAAAATTTAATAATTATTCAGTACATTTGTACATCTTTTTTGGTGTGGCTAAAACAGCACCTGACTACAGATCGAGTGAGACATGTTCTGAAATTAGATAAGTTGATTAATTTATTTAGTATGGTGACTGACATTTTCTAATAATTTCAGAATTTCTGAAAACAGTAACAGACATGGAGTCAGAGGTGACAAAGCTGACCTCCAAGTTAACGCTGACCTCTGTAGGGTCAGGCAGCGGGGCATTTAAGTGGGCTGACACAGAGAATAACATGTTATGTCCTAATTAATATAACAGAAAGGTATGCTCATTGCTTGCGATCCTTTTATCCTTTAAAGTAAACCTGCCAAGACTTCGTATTAGTTTGGTTTATTTTGTTTAACGTCGTTTTAATAGCCAGGGTCATTAAAAAAATATAAGGGTGTGCCAAGTTTTTGAGGTGGAGGAAAGCCGGAGAACCAGGAGAAAACCACCGGCCTATGGGCGGTACTAGGCAAATATACTACCCCATGTGGGTTTCGAACTCGCAACCCAGAGATGTACGGTTAAGTTCTGTTGCTAGAATATTTCAACAGCCATTGAAATTTGTATGTTGATATATATCTTAAATAGCACTGACTGTAGTAACTGTAGAATATTTTCTACTTAACTGACTTAAGACTTTTTATTTATTGCATTTCTTAATAATATTTTTCTGTGATACAGTAAATTAAATGTTAAATACATCTCTTTCTCCTCACAATGAAGTTAAACGGAAATATTCAGAGTTAAAATGTGACTGGCTGAGCTAAATATATATACTGTAAATGTACATATTTTAGTGGTAATCTTATTTTAGTGGATTTTGTGCTGAAAATGTTCTGCCAAATAATGATGGCACAAATTGTAGTTACAGTACATGGTTTTCTTTCTTTCAATTCACCATGGTGCTAATCATTTTTATGGGAGGCGTGCCTCACATTATAGCATCAGCTATAGGATTTCATTGCGGAACCAATCGTTTGGTACCTCAAGCGGCTATCTCCGTAATCACGGGAGACAACTCGTACATACCGACACAATACACAACCAATTTATCTCGATAGTAGATCTATATTTTGAATGTTGTAATTGTTTATTATAATTCTCATAAAATCCCACAAAAGAAATATATTTCATTTTACATCGACTTTGAATGCCATCAGAGCCTATTAATTATAACAAAAACATTATATCTACACATAGTAGTTCGGTCAGTTAGTAGGCCAGCTAGTACGCAGGTGACAGACGGTAGAATATTTTACGCGTATCTGATTGTAAGTAAAAACCAACGACTTGCATGAATGAGAAAATAAATAGATAAAGATGGATTTATTTTGAAGAGATATTTCAACCGCCACATAATGTGTTTATATTTTTATAGGAACATTTACGCCTGCCATGTTACAGGCTGTTATCAAAAGAAGGGTTGGCAACCGGTATACTCGGTACAAGAATCGTACCGACATTCGTTTTACAAAATACCGGTATTTGCAAGAATAAAAACATTAAAATCTGACGTAAAAAACTCGACAAAACAGTTATTTTGTTCAGTTGTTTCAATCACTTACTAAAATGATGTCGCAACTTTACCGCTATTTTCTATGTAAACATCTATCCTAGCTTTACTTGTAGTTTCGTATCCATATGTCTCATTTTTGTTGTGTGTGTTGAAAAATCGAAAACAGAAATCAATAACTTACAAAAGATTTAATTGTCTCTTTAGATGTCATATTTCATATTTTTGTATCAAAATATGTAATTAAAATCAACGATCACGTGATCCGTCTGTTCACGTCTGATCACATGATCAATCGGTCAACATGGGAGCGCCTTTTGGATACGGGCTTCATCCGAAACTCTGTAGTGTGATGTTTGTCACTAGAGTAAAGAATGAAGTGTAGTAAGGGACGATAACTCGTTATCGTTCCTTACGGAACATAATGATAGTATGAGCTAATTCGCCTATTTTGCCGGCTATTGTAGCGATTTGGGAGCGGAAAAAATGGCACATACAAATTTGCAATTTTGACGGTCTTTTGAACCATTGTAAAACTCGGCTCGATCTAGGTCTGGATGTATTTGGTATCCCTGTGGAAATTCGTATTTATGAGATAGTTTGGGTCAAACATGCCAAAATCGTCACTTTGACCGGTAGCTTCTGTTTAACCGGTCCTTAAAAATCAGCGTTTCAATCCAAAAATCTGAAACTCCAAACATAACAAGAAGAGATAGTTCTGAAGAAAAACGTATCTTTAGTTTTTCTATATCTTTCATAGAACGGCCACAATAGAGTTTTGAAAAAGGGTCGTATTTTATCGAGAAGTGGCGGATGTTACGTCACGAGTGTTACGTCACAAGAATGTTTGGAATGTAGTGTATTGAAGGACGGAACGTAAAGTACATGCGGCTAATTCAGACCACTTTCTGGAGCTAACTGGAAAGCGACACTATACATTTTGATAAAACTTTCCACACTTATAAGACTCGGTGTGATCTACATGTATGTCCAGGCATATCCCGTATATCTAGGAATAATCTAGTTATGGAGATCCAGGATCAGTATTCATCGTCAACCCAGACCAGTGTTCAATTCTTTTTGATAGACAAATCTAAACTCGTACGGAATCGTATAGGCTTCCAGTAGGCCTAGTGTAAATGTTACGTGCTTATTAACGTTTTTGAGACAGGTGACGTTTAATTATGTAATATTTAATTGATTAACTGTTTGTTTGTTTGATGAAATTACTGTGTCGTTAGTTGATGCTTTGATGTCTTGATCAGCTGATAGGCCTACAAATAAATGTATTTGTTTATGTTGAGGAGCAACGACGTTTCGAGAATCATATCTCGTACATATTAGCTTACGATGACACGAACTTTCAAGGAACTACTGTGCATGCACTTAAGTAGACACACTAGCAGTATATTGAACAATTCTTTTTCAGTAATAGAAGTTTTTTTTTCAAATGTTTAATGAAATATTTATATTCTATTGCTTTAAATTTTGAAATTAAAGTCTCTGACCTGCCCTTTATTGGGATGGTCGGTAGGACAGTGTCAAATTATATCATCTTTTGCATTAATAAATAAATGAAATAAGTTTTCAAATATATTTAAACCCTTCACTTTTATGCACCAAAGAAAACAATATGCAAGAAAGCTGTTCTGATAAATTTAAGCTAAAATATTGTCAATTATTATGTTGCATTAAGTAAAATTATGTTGCTTTGGGCAGACACATGTTATATATGTTATATGTCTCTGCTTTGGGTGTGTAAGAAGATGTCATATATTTTTTTTATCTTTTGAAATTAAATTAATTTCAACTTATTACAAAATAGGTATGAGATGGAAAATTATTTGACAAATCAAAGAGCTACCAGGTTTTAGCTATCACAATTTTACAAAATAGTTGACTTTGGAATTTATTGAATTAGTAAATTTTCAGATGTCTATAAGCTGCTTTATTATCAATTCCACATCAACATATTTCAACTCTTTGCTTACATGTGCCAAAGAAAACAATGTGCGAGAAAACTGTTCTGACAAACTTTACTAAAATTATGTCAATTGTTATATCACATTAAGTTAATTAACTAATTTATCTTTTGAATTTTTAATCTGTTTCAACTTATTACAAAAGGTATTATAGAAAACTACTTGTCAAAATTAAAGAATTACCAATATTTTATTATCAGTTTATCACTATTTTACAAAATAGTTTTTCTCCAAAATTTCATCTGCACACAGGTTGCAATTAGTAAATTTTGAAATGTCTGCTTTAAATACCATTCCAACATATTTCAACCTTTCGCTTACATATACCAAAGAAAACAATGTGCAAGAAACCAATTATGACAAATTTATACACGTACTTAAGTTTTTGGAACTATTATGTATTTATTGTGTTGCACAATGTTAGGGAACCATATGTAGTTTTTTGTTTATATCTTTTGAATTGAAACTTTACTTGTATAAAGGTATTATAGAAAATTATTCGACAAATTCAAACAATGACCATAATTTTAATGATAACCATTCTACAAAATAGTCTTCTTCATAATGTCATCTCCACACAGGTAAAATACTGTAACACAGGGACTAGTGAACATGTAAACAGTTGATATGTCTCTTTTTTTAGGCCAACACCACCATATGCAAATACATGTATTTACATTGGAAAGGGTGTTCTAAATTGTTGGCCAAAGACCGCAGTTAATTTCCTTCTATATTCTACTGAAGAAACAAATTCAGAATTTTGAAACTTTACATAAAATTTGGTTTTAATTTCATATTGTAGAACTATTCTCTCAATATCAAATATTTTGATATTGGGATAACACCATTTTATTGAATTTTCACATCTTTTACAATTGCAACTGTGACAAATAAGAATTAAAAAGTTTTAAACAGTTAGTGTAATTGCAAGCCTTAGACCACAACTAATTACCCTCTATGTTCTACTTAAAAAAAATTCATTAAAATGTTTTTGAGACTTTGCATAAAATATGGTTTTCATTTCATTTTGTAGAACTATTCTCTCAATTTCAAGCCATTTAGATATTAAGAAACAAATTTTCCACAATTTTCACTGTAATATGGTTTATTAATTATTTATTATTGAGGGGCAGCGGTGGCCGAGTGGTTAAGATATGTCATGACACTATCACTAGCCCTCCACCTCTGGGTTGCTAGTTCGACACCTACGTGGGGAAGTTAACTGGTACTGATCATAGGCCGGTAATGTTTCTCCTGGTACTCCGGCTTTCCTCCACCTTTTTACCTGGCACGTCCTTAAATGACCTTGGTTGTTAATAGGATGTTAAACCAAGTACACCAAGTTGATTAATATTATATTTATAGAAGTATAGAAAAGTTTGAACAGTAATCCTGCAGAAGAAAAGGGAAGCTGACAATCAGGCCGGTATGTGCTGTTGTGGTTGTGTCTTTGGGCAAGACCACTTTACCCTTATTGATCTGGATGATTTTTACCTCAAATGATGCATGACATTTTTAAAACTTGGAATACTGCAAGTGCATTTGTTCCTGAGCTGAACTTAGTTTGGTTTCTTTGCTGGTTTTATCACCACACATATGGTTCAGTCATGCAAGATCATTTTGAGACTTGGGCTCCTTGTAGTAGTTGGTGACTACCTCATTGAACAACACACTAGAACCCTGATTTTGACATCATATTATATAATATGCATGACATTTCTTAATCTTTGATGGCATATGTCACTATTTATGGATTAGAATACTGCGAGTACATCTGTTACTAAGCTGAACATAGGTTTGTTTGTTTGTTTGTTTTATCACCACGGTTCAGTCAGGATCATTTTGAGGCTGGATCTCCTTGTAGTAGTTGGTGACTACCTCATTTAACAACAGACAAAAGGCCCTGAACTTATGCTTGGATAGATGCCAATTGATGTATCATAATCAATTAAATTGTCATATTCCAGAAAACTGTAGAATTTTGAGAATTATTATTATATAGGAGGTACCAGTTATACATCACTGTATCGGAGGTGTATATTGGTATAAGAGGTGACTACCTCATTGAACAACACACCAGAGACCCTGAACTTATGCTTGGATAGATGCGAATTGATGTCTCATAATCAATTAAAGTGTCATATTCCAAAAAACTGTAGAATGTGTGAGAATTTTTGCACTGGTAACCCCATAACTTTCAGTTTCCTCGCGCCAGTATGAATGTTTAAACTTAGATAAATGTCGCGTGTGTCAATTAAGTGCAAATGAGGAAATTTAGTGGAAGTATGGAATGAAGTGCAGTAAGGAGGCGATAACGGAGTTATCGTTCCTTACGGAACGTAATGTAGATACGGCTACTTTTGCCTACTTAGCAGCATATAGTGGCACTTTGGGCGCAAAGAAAACGGCTCGATACATTTTGATAAAACTTTCTACACTTGTAAAACTCGGTGTGATCTAGGTCCTGGCTTATCCGGTATATCTGGAAAAAATCTAGTTATAAAGATATTTTGGGTCAAACACGCCAAAATCGACACTTTGACTGTTGGTTTCTATATAAATCGGTCTGGAGATTTCAATCTTAAATCTAACGAAATGACCCTCCAAATATAGAAAGTAGAAGTAATTCCGAAGAAAACCGTCTGTTTAGTTTTTCGATATTTTTATCAGAACGGTCACAATATTGTATTGAAAATGGCCTATTTTTTCGACCCTCTCAGTATTTTTCCACTCGACAGGGGTATTTTGATAGCAGACGAGCGCATGTTTTGATGACGTAACCCCCATCCTGAACTCGTCACAAAAATTTGTTGTGTATGTCGCCTGTTGATTGAACTGCTCGGTGAGCTGGGTTCCGTTGTATTTAACTGTGACTGTCACTGCCAGTATATATTGCTATTTTTCAATATCAGAGGCAATGCTCCAGGATATAGATACTTTGTCACGATCATTGTATGTCGCTTTTCACAAACATGCATGCGAAAAATCAACCCAGCGTTCAGAATGTCAAGCAAATTCCCGAAGCGTCGTAGGCCTAACGCTGACGGTAAGTAAACTTGTTTGTTAACGTTGATGTAAACAGACAACTGTAAATATGCACGAAGAATAGTTCCTGTTTATTTGATATTTACTCTAGTGATAGGCCTGCTTTGTCTCCAAATTTAATTGATTGATAGAACTATTTCGATAGTCTGTGTATTTGTTTGTGACTAGCTTCGACTCTGTGATTGTTTACGTCTAAAAATAACAACGGGAATCTCCAGGTTGAGGTGACAAATGTACACAGAACCGTGTTCTCTCGGACACTATCTCGTGAACGAACACACACACAAGACTACTACTTTGCAACTTCTCTGATATATGAATTACCATGTGAAAAGAGAAATGAAATGAATTTTGATTTTTACCGATCATATACTGACATAGACTTACTAGAGTCCCGCGGTGAACTGATGCCTTTCTCGGGCACATCTGTCTTGCTACCTACTCGCACGCGAAAGACTAGCATTATCGGTGAACTTTATAAAAGTCATGACAAGCATGAAAATTTAATGAAACAGTATTCTGGTCTATTATATTCAAATGCTTATTATAACTTGAAATTAAAGTCTGTAACATGCCCTTGATTGAGACTGTGCCTTTGGACAGGGTTAAATCATTCCGTCTTTTGCATAAATGTAAATAAACAAAATTAATGTAGAATTCTAGTAAATTTTCAAATTCTTTGTTTCCAATACCATACAACATATTTAAATCTTTCGCCTGCATACAACGAAGAGAAGTAAAATGCAAGAAAGCTGTTCTTACAAATTTTTGCTAAGATATTGTCAATTATTATGATTGCATTAACTGATTAAGTTAAATTAAGTTAATTTTGGGTGGAAAAACATGTTATGTACAGTAGCTTTTTTTAATATCTTGACTGAAAGTTCATTTCCACTTATTAGAAAAGGCATTATAGAAAATTATTTGACAATATCAGTGTTACCAGAATTCAGCTCACAATTTTGCAAAATATTCTTCGAAATGTCACCTGCACACACGAAAATTAGTGGATTTTCAAATATCTTTGTCTCAAATACCATACCAACATATTTAAACCTTTCGCTCGCATACACCGAAGAAAACAATGTGCGTGAAAGCTGTTCTGACAAATTTATGCTAAAATATTGTCAATTATTATGTCGAATTAAGTTAAATTAAGTTAATTTTGGTGTGAAAACATGTAATGTTACTTTTTTTGTAATATTTTGATTTAAAATTCATTTCAACTTATTATAAATGGTATTATAGAAAATTATTTGACAAAATCAGAGTAACCAGAATTCAACCATTACAATTTTACAAAATAGTCTTCGAAATGTCATCTGCACATAGGAAAATTATTGGATTTTCAAATATCTTTGCCTCAAATACCATACCTACATATTTAAACCTTTCGCTCGCATACACCGAAGAAAACAATGCGCGAGAAAGCTGTTCTGACAAATTTATGCTAAAATATTGTGAATTATTATGTTGCATTAAGTTAAACTCAGTTACTTTGGGTGTGGAAATATGTAGCTAGTGTATTTTTTTTTGGCTTTTGAAATCAATTTCAACTTATTGCAAAAGATATTATAGAATATTACTCGACAAACTTAAAGAATTACCAATATTAAATTATCACTATTTTACAAAACATTCTGATTCAAAATGTCATCTACAAGCAGGTAAACATGAGTAAATTTTCAAATATTTTTACCTGCAATACTGTACCATACCAACATATTTCATCTTTTTATTTACATGTGAAAACAATATGCTCTTGATAGCATGTGAAAGGCCTCCTATATGTTGTTAAGTGAGGTAGTCACCAGCTACTACAAGGAGACCCTACCTCAAAATGAATGGCTGTTCACGGGTTGATAATCCCAACAAACATAACACAAACATAGTTAAGAGTAAGACATGTCATTTATTTTCAGTGCTGTTTTGGTTGTGTCCTGGATAACATGCGAAAGGCCTCCTGCATGTTCAGTGAGGTAGTCACCAACTACTACCCGGCCTTAACTAAGAGATACCACTTTTTTTTTCAGAAACCTGCCAAACTGGTGTACACTGCTGCCTCATAAGAGGTTGAAAAAAAATTGATTTAAAAGAAAACATGATTGTTTACACTTGATTAAGCTTCATTTACATAAATTTTAGCTCAAATTCATTTAAAATTTAAAACTTGCAAATTACCTTATTTGTGATCTGGAAAGATATTTAAGGGAGATAACTTGCTTATCTGGTCTCATATATCAAATTAATTATCAGTAATAATGAAATGATTACTGAATAATTATTCAATGTTTTATAACAAACTCAAAATGACTGATTGGATATTTCATAATCCATATATAGGCTGAATACTGGTTGATTTTGCCCGTTATGTGAACCTGTAAATTTTGGACACAGGATTTTTACATCATATATATGACATTTTAAAATCTTAGATGGCATGTCACTATTTTATTGATTAGAATACTGTGCGTGTGTAACAGAGCGCATGATTAATTAAATTTAAATCACTGTCTCCGCTAGGGATCGAACCCAGGACCTCTGGCTTACAAGTCTTACGCTCAACCAATCGAGCTATAGAGAAGAACTCTCTAGCCGAGCGGTATATTGCGGCTAGTATTTACCAGGGTTACATACTTCCCCTCCAGGAAAGAACTCGTCCTCGAGTTTACAGGAGTAACAGTGATGCTTGTGGAGCAATCCTGATTATTTTCCCCGGGTCCCTACATGGGCCAATGTAACAGAGCGCATGATTAATTAAATTTATATCACTGCCTCAGCTAGGGATTGAACCCGGGACCTCTGGTACTCAGAGGCTTCTAATAACTGGTGGAAATTGAGTTATTGTTCGATTTTGAGGACATTAAGTATGTAGGTACATCATTGGACACCGGTCCCTCTCGTAGCCTCACTTTCACATTTAAACAAAATGGCCGCCAATCCTTGGCCTGCGATTGGTCCAAATTTAGTTATTGTTCGATTTTGATGAAATTTGATATTTAGGAACACCGTGGACACAAGTCCCTCTTGTAGCCTCAATTTCACATTTAAACAAAATGGCCACCAATTCTTTGCCTCTGATTGGTCCGGATTTAGATATCGTCCGATTTTGATGAAATTTAATATGTAGGTACATAATTATACACAGTACCTCTCGTTGCCTCACTTTTACATTTAAACAAAATGGCCGTCAATTCCTGACCTCTGATTGGTCCAGATTCCGATATCGTCTGATTTTGATGAAATTTGGTATATAGGTACATCATTGAACACCGGTCACTCTCGTAGCCTCACTTTCACATTTAAACAAAATGGCCGCCAATTCCCGGCCTCTGATTAGTCGAAATGTAGATAATGTTCAGTTTCAATTCGATTTGCCTATACGAACACCACATTCTTTGTTTTGGTCGAAAATTAGATATTGAGCGATTTTGACAAAACGTGCTCACACAGAGTTATCGCCCCTTACTACACTTCATTCCATCTGTGACATCCTTCAGGTGTCACCCTCTAGTAGTGAGGAAAATCAGTGCAAGTGAAGTTATTAATGCTAAAGAAAGGGAATTTATTTGTATTTATCTGTCTTTCATGCTCAAATAGAGTTATCGCCCCTCACTACACTTCATTCTTTCTGTGACACTCCTTTAGGTGTCACCCCACTAGTAAAGAATGAAGTGTAGTAAGGGTCGATAACGGAGTTATCGTTCCTTACGGAACGTAATGATAATACGAGCTAATTCGCCTATTTTGCCGGATATAATAGCGATTTGAGGACAGAAAAATTGGCTCATACAATTCGGTTGATACTTTGAACGATTGTAAAACTCGGCTCGATCTAGGTCTGGATGTATCTGGTATCCCTGTGGGAAATCGTATTTATGAGATATTTTGGGTCAAACATGCCAAAATCGTCATTTTGACCGGTAGCTTCTGTTTAACCGGTCCTTAAAAACCAGCGCTTTAATGAAAAATTCTGAAACTCAAAACATAACAAGTAGAGAGGATTCTGAAGAAAATGGAATCTTTAGTTTTTCTATATCTTTAATAGAACGGCCACAATAGGGTTTTGAAAAAGGGTCGTATTTTATCGAGAGGTGGCGGATGTTACGTCACCAGTGACGTAACCAAGTATGTGTGGAATGTAGTGTATTGAAGGACGGAAGGTAATGTACATGCGGCTAATTCAGACCAATTTGCCGGAGCTAACTGAAAAGCGGCTCATTACATTTTGATAAAATTTTCCACACTTGCAAAACGCGGTGTGATCTATGTCCTGGCATGTCCCGTATATCTGGAAAAGTTTTAGTCATACAGATATTTTGGGTACAAACACGCCAAAATCGACACTTTGACTGCTGGTTTCTGCACAACTCGGTCTTGAGAATTAACGCATATTGCCAACATACTGAAACTTCACACATCACAAGTACATATAATTCCAAAGAAAATGGTATCTTTAGTTTTTCTATATCTATCACAGAACGGCCACAATAGGGTTTTGAACATGGGTACTATGTACCGCGACCTCACATTCCGGAGAGTCTATTACGGACGTACGTCACGAGTGACGTTATCAAGTCTGTTCCGCTTGTCTTATTGAACTTGTAGCGCTCGGTGAGCTGCTTGTATTTTCACTGTCACTGCCATTTTTTCTTAAAATGTTGCAATATCAGAGAAAATACGAAAGACACATTTCTCTGCACATTTTTTAATTTTTTTTTTTACATATTTTTCACAAATATCTCCATCCAAAAGACAGGATTAATCTTGCTTTGTCATATATGGTACATTAAGTTCATTTTTCTGTCATGTCCGTGATGCAACAGTTTCCGCTTAGGACACACGGGTACGGACGATCGAAAGACAGTAATCCAGACATTTACACTGCACTGGGGATCTCCCGCCTGGGGAATTCCCGCCTTTTTACACTCAGAATCCAACGCACTTACACATTTTCCCAAAGTCTGAAAATTTAAAATCCGGAACCAGCTTAAGTGCAGTGAGGGGCGATAACGAAAATTGTATTTAACACTGGTGTTGACCAGTGTCCATTTAACACTGGCGTTGACCAGTGTCCCTTTAACACTGGCGTTGACCAGTGACCATTTAATACTGGCGTTGACCGGTGTCCATTTAATACTGGCGTTGACCGGTGTCCATTTAATACTGGGGTTGACCGGTGTCCATTTAGCACTGGCGTTGACCAGTGTCCATTTAACACTGGCGTTGACCAGTGTCCATTTAACAATGGCGTTGGCCAGTGTCCCTTTAACACTGGCGTTGACCAGTGTCCCTTTAACACTGGCGTTGTCCAGTGTCCATTTAACACTGGCGTTGACCAGTGTTCATTTAATACTGGCGTTGACCGGTGTCCATTTAATACTGGCGTTGACCGGTGTCCATTTAATACTGGCGTTTACCGGTGTCCATTTAATACTGGGGTTGGCCGGTGTCCATTTAACACTGGCGTTGACCAGTGTCCATTTAACACTGGCGTTGACAAGTGACCATTTAATACTGGCGTTGACCGGTGTCCATTTAATACTGGCGTTGACCGGTGTCCATTTAATACTGGGGTTGACCGGTGTCCATTTAACACTGGCGTTGACCAGTGTCCATTTAACACTGGTGTTGACCAGTGTCCATTTAACACTGGCGTTGACCAGTGTCCCTTTAACACTGGCGTTGACCAGTGTCCCTTTAACACTGGCGTTGACCAGTGTCCATTTAACACTGGCGTTGACCAGTGTTAAATCCAGATTTATTTGAATTGATTTATATATATATTTTTAATTTATTTTAAATGTATTTATAAATTTTTAAATGCTTTCCAGTCAACGCTAGTGTTAAATGCACACCAGTCTACGCCAGCGTGAAATCCAGATTTATTTGAATTTATTTTAAAATTTATTTAAACTTGTAAAGAATGAAGTGTAGTAAGGGTCGATAACGGAGTTATCGTTCCTTACGGAACGTAATGATAATACGAGCTAATTCGCCTATTTTGCCGGATATAGACCGAAAAATTGGCTCATACAATTCGGTTGATACTTTGAACGATTGTAAAACTCGGCTCGATCTAGGTCTGGATGTATCTGGTATCCCTGTGGGAAATCGTATTTATGAGATATTTTGGGTCAAACATGCCAAAATCGTCATTTTGACCGGTAGCTTCTGTTTAACCGGTCCTTAAAAACCAGCGCTTTAATGAAAAATTCTGAAACTCAAAACATAACAAGTAGAGAGGATTCTGAAGAAAATGGAATCTTTAGTTTTTCTATATCTTTAATAGAACGGCCACAATAGGGTTTTGAAAAAGGGTAGTATTTTATCGAGAGGTGGCGGATGTTACGTCACCAGTGACGTAACCAAGTATGTGTGGAATGTAGTGTATTGAAGGACGGAACGTAATGTACATGCGGCTAATTCAGACCAATTTGCCGGAGCTAACTGAAAAGCGACTCTATACATTTTGATAAAACTTTCCACACTTATAAAACTCGGTGTGATCTACATGTATGTTCAGGCATATCCCGTATATCTGGGAATAATCTAGTTATGGAGATATTTTGAGTACAAACACGCCAAAATCGACACTTTGACTGCTGGTTTCTGCACAACTCGGCCTAGAGAATTAACGCATAAAGCCATCTTATTGAAACTCCACACATCACAAGTGCATGTAATTCCGAAGAAAACAGTATCTTTAGTTTTTCTATATCTATCAGAGAACGGTCACAATAGGGTTTTAAACATAGGTACTATGTACCGCGAGGTCACACATTTCGGAGAGTCTATTACATGTACGGACGTACGTCACGAGTGACGTTACTACGTCTGTTCTGCTTGTCTGATTGAACTTGTAGTGCTCGGTGAGCTGGTTGTATTTTGCTGTCACTGCCTATATTTCTTACAATTTTACAATATCAGAGAAAATACAAACGACACAATTCTCTGCACATTTATTTATTTTTTTTTTTTTTACATATTTTTCACAAATATCTCCATCCCAAAGACAGGATTAATCTTGTTTTGACATATATGGTACATTAAGTTCATCATGTCCGTGATGCAACAGTTTCCGCTAAGGGCACACGGGTACGTATAATCGAAAGACAGTAAGCCAGACATTTACACTGCACTGGGGAAGAATTCCCGCCTTTTTACACCCAGAATCCAACGCACTAACACATTTTCGGAAAATCTAAAAATTTGAAATCCGGAACCAGCTTAAGTGCAGTAAGGGACGATAGCGGAAACTGTATTTAACACTGGTGTTGACCAGTATTCATTTAACACTGGCGTTGACCAGTGTTCATTTAACACCGGCGTTGACCAGTGTCCATTTAACACTGGCGTTGACCGGTGTCCATTTGACACTGGTATGTCTACATCAGTGTAAAATGCACACTGGTTAACGCCAGTACTAAATGGACACTGGTCAACGCCAATGTTAAATGGACACCGGTCAACGCCAGTATTAAATGGAAAGTTATAGAAATATTTGTAATGCTGCCTAGCATAATGCTAGAAGGTCCCAAGCCCTTGTAAAAGCAGAGGGGAAATATTTCGAAATGCCGTATTAAGAAATTCAACAAAATCAGTCTGAAATCAAGTAGTGCTATACACATTCCTGTAGTGAAGGGGTTTCACACTTGCTACTGTGTTGCAGGAGACCCAGGTTCGACTCCTGGTGGGAATCAAAGCACGAAAGGTTTTATAGTGTTTTCTATGTTAAAGGCTATTTGATTTAATTGTCAGTCAAATTTATTCAATTTTATGGTTTAATTCTGTCATTGAGTTTCATTAATGAATTTAAATACATATTTTATTCGTTTCTTACTATATTTTATATTCAAGAAATGTAGAATAAACAAAGCAATGAAATAGACAATAAAAATCTATTTAAAAAACATCCGTCGACGGGAGTCGAACCCCTACTGCGGGTGGGGACACCCTGTTTCACTGTGACGTCACACAACATGGAAATGCACACTGTAATAACTATAGTATTTAATGGACACCGGTCAACGCCAATGTTAAATGGACACTGGTCAACGCCAGTGTTAAACGGACATTGGTCAACGCCAGTAAAGAATGAAGTGTAGTGAGGGGCGATAACTCATTAGAGTTATCGTTCCTTACGAAACGTAATGATAATACGAGCTAATTCGCCTATTTTGCCGGATATAATAGCGATTTGAGGACAGAAAAATTGGCACAGACAATTCGGTTGATACTTTGAGCCATTGTAAAACTCGGCTCGATCTAGGTCTGGGTGTATCTGGTATCCCTGTGGAAAATCGTTTTTGTGAGATATTTTGGGTCAAACATGCCAAAATCGACATTTTGACCGAGAGGTTCTGTTTAAATCGCCCTCAAAATTCAGAAAAAAATCCACAGATATATACAACGGTCATACAAAGAGATAAATGTTTCCTGAAGAAAACAGAATGTTTAGTTTTTCGATATCTTTAGCAGAACGGCCACAATATTGTTTTGAAAATGGTCTATTTTTTCGACCTTCTCAGTATTTTTCCACTCGACTGGGGTAATTTCCTATAAATAGGCTGCCTGTTTTGATGACGCAAGGCCAGGTGTTTCCTTTCCGTTTAGCACGGTTGAACAGATGGACCGGATCGCCATACATAGTTATCAGCATTAGAATCATTACAGATCAACTGGTTTTATATTTGTTTTGCGTGAGTCATCTTGATGATGTCTTTTAAAGCCTGCATTAACATCAACAGGTCCGTAAAAATTGCCGTATGAAGTTTATACGGAATCGAAATTATAAACGCACTTGGTTTGGTCGTCTTGTCCGCATAAATAAAGGAAAACTAACGATAACGCCATCCTGAACTCATCGGGTATTATCACTGAAATGATTCCCCGATGAGTTCCGGATGGAATAACACCGGGGACTTCACGCCGCTTACTCGTTCAACTCCAGGCTTTAGCTGCATCCTAAGTGAGTTGTATTACATTTTCCCGTCAGGACCAGGACTTTTTAATATTATGTTATATTAAATGTGACAACTGACCAAAGTTCAAAGTCAATGGGTCATATGTTAAGGTCGGATTGACATTTTTTAAATGGTATTAAAGATTTTGTTATGACATTATGAAGGTAAGTTGGTGTCAAGCGACCAAATTTTGAAGTTGATTGGGTCTAAATATAAAAAGTTTTAAAACCAAAAAAGGTGAAAAAAGTACTGGTTTGGATTTCTTATACCTCAAATGACAAAAAAAGGACATTATTAAAATATTTAAAAAAAAATCTTTTTTTCTCCCCTTTTCTTCACATTTGGTATGTTTTGTTTTTCAGAAAACCCTCTCAAGTTTACCTTATTAGAATAACTGCATTGAGTTTATATCAGTTTGTGTGCTCCTTGATATTAGATTTGAAACAAATTTGAAAAGTGTAATGCTTGTAGAATTCTTTTAGCTAGCTTTTCCATACAATAATAATAAGCAGTATTGTCAGTGGCCCTATCAATGCTAACATTAATGAAACAATAGCAAAGGTTAATCAAAAACATATATCTAATAGTTTCATGTCAATATATTACAATCAGTGTTTTTCCTGGGTATTTTGGGAAAACTTCAATATGCCAAATTGGGAAAATTTGAGCGCAAACTGTAAATTACACTCAAACACACACATTGAATTTTTTATGCTAACCAATTTTACAGTGCACAGTGTATTCCTAAAAACGAAACTGGGAATTTTTTCATTGATTGTGAAAAGTCGTCATACAAATGTTATTTGGAATTTTCGAGTTGATTTTGGGAAAAAATCAGGCTAAAACGCATTGAGAATGGGGTCGTTTGGCGCACCCAGTTATATAGGCAGGAAAAACACTGACAATAATTATTACATTTACCCTGAAGGGTCAGACACATAGCGGGGCCCTTTCTGACGTGTCAGTGTTCTAGTTATTAGGTCATCTGACCCGAAGGGTCAGGATGACCTATAGTCATCATGCTTCGTCCGTCGTCGTGCGCCGTGCGCCGTCCGCCGTGCGCCGTGCGCCGTGCGTAAACTTTTCACATTTCAATCTTCTTCTCAAGTTCCAACAGTGGGATTAAGCTGAAACTTGCCTGAAATGATCCTGAGATGGTCCTGACCAAGTGTTGTTATTTTTCGGGTCAGTCTGAAATCCAAGATGGCCGCCATAGCCGCCATCTTGAAAAACACATTTTAAACTTCTTCTCAAGTTCCACCAGTGCTGTTGGGCTGAAACTTGCCTGAAATGATCCTGATATGATTGCGACCAAGTGTTGTTATTTTTCGGGTCGGTCCGAAATCCAAGATGGCCGCCATAGCCGCCATCTTGAAAAACACATTTTAAACTTCTTCTCAAGTTCCACCAGTGCTATTGAGCTGAAACTTGCCTGAAATGATCATGATATGATCGCGACCAAGTGTTGTTATTTTTTGGGTCGGTCCGAAATCCAACATGGCCGCCATAGCCGCCATCTTGAAAAACACATTTTAAACTTCTTCTCAAGTTCCACCAGTGCTGTTGGGCTGAAACTTGCCTGAAATGATCCTGAGATGATCCCGACCAAGTGTTGTTATTTTTCGGGTCGGTCCGAAATCCAAGATGGCCGCTATAGCCGCCATCTTGAAAAACACATTTTAAACTTCTTCTCAAGTTCCACCAGTGCTATTGAGCTGAAACTTGCCTGAAATGATCCTGATATGATCGCGACCAAGTGTTGTTATTTTTTAGATTGGTCTGAAATCCAAGATGGCCGCCATAGCCGCTATCTTGAAAAACACATTTTAAACTTCTTCTCAAGTTCCAGCAGTGCTGTTGGGCTGAAACTTGCCAGAAATGATCCTGAGATGATCCTGACCAAGTGTTGTTATTTTTCGGGTCGGTCCGAAATCCAAGATGGCCGCTATAGCCGCCATCTTGAAAAACACATTTTAAACTTCTTCTCAAGTTTCACCAGTGCTATTGAGCTGAAACTTGCCTGAAATGATCCTGATATGATTCCGACCAATTGTTGTTATTTTTTGGGTCGGTCCGAAATCCAAGATGGCCACCATAACCACCATCTTGAAAAACACATTTTAAACTTCTTCTCAAGTTCCACCAGTGCTGTTGGGCTGAAACTTGCCTGAAATGATCCTGATATGATTGCGACCAAGTGTTGTTATTTTTCGGGTCGGTCCGAAATCCAAGATGGCCGCCATAGCCGCCATCTTGAAAAACACATTTTAAACTTCTTCTCAAGTTCCACCAGTGCTATTGAGCTGAAACTTGCCTGAAATGATCATGATATGATCGCGACCAAGTGTTGTTATTTTTTGGGTCGGTCCGAAATCCAACATGGCCGCCATAGCCGCCATCTTGAAAAACACATTTTAAACTTCTTCTCAAGTTCCACCAGTGCTGTTGGGCTGAAACTTGCCTGAAATGATCCTGAGATGATCCCGACCAAGTGTTGTTATTTTTCGGGTCGGTCCGAAATCCAAGATGGCCGCTATAGCCGCCATCTTGAAAAACACATTTTAAACTTCTTCTCAAGTTCCACCAGTGCTATTGAGCTGAAACTTGCCTGAAATGATCCTGATATGATCGCGACCAAGTGTTGTTATTTTTTAGATTGGTCTGAAATCCAAGATGGCCGCCATAGCCGCCATCTTGAAAAACACATTTTAAACTTCTTCTCAAGTTCCACCAGTGCTGTTGGGCTGAAACTTGCCAGAAATGATCCTGAGATGATCCTGACCAAGTGTTGTTATTTTTCGGGTCGGTCCGAAATCCAAGATGGCCGCTATAGCCGCCATCTTGAAAAACACATTTTAAACTTCTTCTCAAGTTTCACCAGTGCTATTGAGCTGAAACTTGCCTGAAATGATCCTGATATGATTCCGACCAATTGTTGTTGTTTTTCGGGTCGGTCCGAAATCCAAGATGGCCACCATAACCACCATCTTGAAAAACACATTTTAAACTTCTTCTCAAGTTCCACCAGTGCTGTTTGGCTGAAACTTGCCTGAAATGTTCCTTTGATGATCCCGACCAAGTGTTGTTATTTTTTAGATTGGTCTGAAATCCAAGATGGCCGCCATATCCGCAATATTAAAAAACACATTTTAAACTTCTTCTCCAGTTCCACTGGTGCCATTGAGCTGGAAATTGGTGAGGATGTTAAGGAAGGAGGGCCAACAAAGTGGTTTTTTTTTTTTTCGGCCTCGTAAAAACTTTGACATGGCAGCAATGACGGCCATTTTGTAACATGATTGCGCAATCATGGTTTTCATGAACAACACCTATTTCAAACTTCTTCTCAAATTCCACCGGTGGGATTCAGCTCTTA
Source organism: Pecten maximus (assembly GCF_902652985.1). Lineage (NCBI taxonomy): Eukaryota > Metazoa > Mollusca > Bivalvia > Pectinida > Pectinidae > Pecten > Pecten maximus. The sequence goes on from NW_022983007.1 coordinate 37,555, forward strand.
CTTACCAGAAATTATCCTTAGATGGTCCAGACCAAGTGTTATTATTTATTGGGTCGGTCAGAAATCCAAGATGGCCGCCATGGCCAACAGTGCCACTATATACTTGCTACAGAGAATGCATACTACAATAATATAAGGGTTTTAATTTAGAGTCAGATGACCGTTAAGGCCCCTGGGCCTCTTGTTATATAGGAGGTACCAGTTATATATCACTGTATCGGAGGTATATATTGGTATAAGAGGTGACTATCTCATTGAACAACACACCAGAGACCCTGAACTTATACTTGGATAGATGCGAATTGATGTCTCATAATCAATTAAAGTATCATATTCCAAAAAACTGTAGAATGTGTGAGAATTATTGCACTGGTAACCCCCATAACTTTCAATTTCCTCACGCCAGTATGAATGTTTAAACTTAGATAAATGTCGCGTGTGTCAATTAAGTGCAAATGAGGAAATTTAGTGGAAGTGAGGAAAATCAGTGCACGTGAAGGTATTAATGCTAAAGGAAGGGAATTTATTTGTATTTATCGGTCTTTCATGCTCAAATAGAGTTATCCCCCCTCACTACACTTCATTCTTTCTGTGACACTCCTTTAGGTGTCACCCCACTAGTATTTATCAACACGAATTAAAGGCAAGTTGCTTAAAAGTTGTTAAGCTGTTTGTTCACATGTTTACCTTATTTTTTTCTGTAATTACTTAGGACTAAACTTTGTTTACGATTAACGCTAGTGATTCAGAGCCTGATCAGACTGCATCATTAGAACGAAGTCATACAGTACCCTTCCTACACTGCTCTGAGACAGACCTATTGTCGTCCAGATCTACGTTATCGCAGCTAGTATTTCATAAAAAAAACATGTATCATGGGTCAGTGATAGTATGCTGAAATCCGATCGTTTATCTTATAAAGCTTACAAAACTATCGTATCTGTTAGTCGTAGTGGTCATTCCGACATTCGTGATGTTTACTGCAGAATTTGGAATTTTTGGAATAATATTAACTGCAGTTGGTTATAGTATTAATAATAAAGGCTCATACCATAGACATCTACATTCAGTTCTTATAACTAATTACAATTGGAATATTTTCAAATCTAAATGGTCCATCATTAGGGAGTACCCCAACTGGAAAGGCATTTCATGACAATTTTTACAACTGATGATTTAACCAGCTTGTCTTAATCTTCAGCTATAAATGTAACCTTTTCAAATTATTTTATGTAATGTACACAAAGCTGTGAAACTTTTGTGTTATATTGATAAATAGTCTGAGTTTTCTCAGGCCCTCTCACCATGTCTGGTGTAGGGCCGGAGCGCGCTACTATATGAAAACGTGTAATTATATCCGACACCGTTTAGTGTCTCTAAGAATTTGGTGCAAATACAATAAAATCAGATGTGACATAACACCTACCTTACATATATGGATAAATCATATATATATTTACCCAAGAACACCCATTTAGTCCCATCTAGGTGTTTTATTTCGTCCGTATAAATTTCTAAATAATGAATTTTTGAATTTAATATAATTCACACAGGTTTTGGGAAATGATAAGCTTAGTTTTCTTAATTGAAACTAAGTAAGAAGAAAAACACAATAAAGCATACGTGGTCTTTTTGGTCCATTGCGTTCCGATTCCGGTGGTGACAGGGCCAGAGTAAAATTGGGCTAATTAATAAAATGAAAAATAATTTTAGATAATCAAAATGTTTACCAATTGCATACCATATACTACTTTTTGAAGTATATATTTATATATCTATATATCATTAATATCTTCAATAAATATTAATATTGCTGTGAAATTGTTTATATTGTAACCCTGGTATTAATACTAGCCGCAATATAGCCCTACCGCTCAGCTAGAGAGATCTTCTCTTTAGCCAAATTGGTTGAGTGTAAGACTAGTAAGCTAGAGGCCCAGCTTCGATCCCTGTTTACAATATTTATCACGGGGCAGGGGAGGACCAACGTCACAAAAAGTGATTGTTAGATAAATAAACTGATGATGGTGGGCTAATAAATGGACAAAAATGTTTTAGCCAACTCTCGAAAACGTTTTGGAACATTTGAATTTATGTCGGAAGATAACTCCTGTTATGTATGCAGACATTCAGCGTACAATGTGTCTGTAAAAGGTATTGTTCAAAACTGTAAAACTTCTTACATTGTAGAGATGAAACACACACACATATATATATACACACACACATTTATGCTGACAATGTTATTATAATACAGTATGTATATGATCCTTTGACAGGCGGCTCATAATACAAAAAACACAATAACTCATCATAATTATAATTGTATAGCTCTATTTTTTCGTTGAAAGAACATTGTTTGTGTTTGGTATTTCCATTGTTCATATAATTCATACTCAAAAGTTGTAACTTATAATGACTAGGTGCTGTCATGAATTCAACATATCAACAATTATATGTGTTCTTGTTATTTCTGTTTCTAATTGAATTACATGTATACTTAAGTGCACAGATTAATTCTTAAACGTAAAAATACATCGTAAATGTTTAATAAAAAATTAACCTGTCATGTTAAACAATATTAATAGAACCATGTGAATAACAATACTATTCTTATATACACAACCGTATAATTGACAGTTGTTTGTAGATCAGTATAATAATCAGTCTTTGATAATGCAATTCAATAGTACTAGTCTCTGTGAACTGGACAAGTGGAAGCTTGAAACTAAATTAATTGGACAGTTAAGACCGTCATCAGGATAGTTAAAAGCATTATGTTCATCAGGACGGTTTAAACACCTAACTATGAATGTTAACTACTAAAACAGACATGTTTTTGAAACACTTTAGCAGAAATGTTTAACCATTTTTAAGTGGAAGCTTGTTTAAACAATCAGTAGAAATGTTAAACAACCTAACTAAAAGTGTTGACTTTAAAGACTTAAGTGGATATGTTTAAATACTTAAGTAGAAGTTTGTTTGAAACTTCAATATGGTTAAAACCATTGTGTACATCAAGACAGTTAAACCATTACACTGTTTGTCCATCAGGATTGAAAACCATTTCATCTACTTGGCTTTAAACTCTTGAGAAGAAACGTTTAAGTACTTAAAACCTCACTCTTGAATGTATCTATCAACAATCATGTTGAAATCAGTTTAATCATTCTTCTTGCTTTATTTCAAATATCACCTTTTCATCTGATTAACGCCTCCCTCAGTACTTTCAGTACTTTGATTGATTTTGTTAATGCCCTGAAATATGAGTGAGAAAAAAATGTTATAATGTTAACAGTTTCTGTTGTGGCTGTATTTAGTTTAAGGTTTAATCTTTCAGCCTATGTTTCTAGTTATAAATTAGTATTCTGTTCTTCAATTTGTAGATGTAATTAAAGTATCAGCATGCTAATTATACTTCCATGTCTTTTCAGTGCCTCCGTCCTACATAGACTGAACGCCCTGTTGGAGCCTCACGGCGTCCTTTACATCAACGAAAGAGGTGTAATCGATGGTGCCATCCCAACCATAACACCACATCCTAACTTCAGGTGAGAACCTGCACATTTGTTGTAAAATTTCTGCCATGCAACAAAAGGGGAATTTCAGATCAGGAAATTCTTTCAGTCTGATGTTTACATGCTTTCTTTTTCCGTGGAAATTTGGAAATGTTTCGTTGACAAATTTGTTTTTTATTAAATTCTAAAATATTTCTTATTTGATATGTAAGAAATGAGGTAAAAATAAATCATTTCATTATGTAGGCTGTTTTTGGCGATGGATCCAAAATTTGTAGAAATATCCAGAGCTATGATGAACCGAGGAGTGAAGATTTTTATTCCAGGGGAGGTAATTATGTTTTGTTGCTTCACAAGTCTGATTTAATATAAACATATATAAAACAGCTTTCCATTCACCTCTTTTCTTGTGATTATGTTACCAAAGGATGTTTGAAACAATCAGAAGGCATTAAATCTAATTCTGAATCAGTTGTTTCATTTATTTCCACTTGTTCGGTTTTTATTTTACATGAGTGTTTTTGTAGGAGGATGGGTCACCATACAGCTCTCATGATGTCAAGGTCATGTTACAAGGTCAAGGTCTCTCAGATGATGGAGCCTGTGATTGGCTGGTGTCTCTACATACTGACATGAGAGAGAATATCTCACTTTGGGAACGGGCTGTCATACTCGATCTAATCCATGCTGCCATGGTGACGCAACAGCAGATAGATAGAGGCATTTTAATTGGTCAAGGCATTGATACATGCATCGTGTGATGGGTATGTCAAGAATATCAGAAGTCTTGTGACAAGAAAGGTTGGTGTATGTACATTGTACTGATTTCATGTATTGATTTACTAAAGAAATCTTTGTATAAAGCTATTTACTTACTGCTATATCTAACAGACAAGTTCTCCAGCTCTGTCAAAAGTTAGACACTTTTGTGTATTTCCTCCTTGTAGAGTTGTACAACCTTAGAGAAAACCAATATGTACAGACAATTTCTATTATGAAATGTGAATGAAGCAAAAACATAATATCTTATTAGTCCTTCACCAGTGAAACAAGGTGGGACTATAGTTTTCCTCTCCGTCTGTCTTGTACGTAGGTACGTAATGCCAAAGTTTGTCAGCACTCTAGAGGCTTCATTCCTTGAGCGATTTTGATCAAACTTCACAAAATGATCAAGGACCATAATATTTTAATATGTAATATTTTGGACAAGTCTCAGTTTCAGGGTGACTGTTACTATTTTAGTGAGGGGGGTAGGGGACTTGTATTGCTTTAGCAATACCCGGTATGCTTGTTTATCCACACGTCTACTGAAAGTGAAAGTTGGAAAGGCCGTAATAGTGGACAGTAAACTGGTTAATGATAATAATGATAAATAGTTTATCTTGTTATACCCTTAATCAACAGTTACTATATAAATGTATTGAGTAAAAATGCCAAAGGTTTAACTGTTGTGGTCGCCGTCCAAACAAACTGTTAAAATTGACTGTTGACCGCTAACCTTTCCGGAAGTACCCGAATGCGTCCGAGTGATTACGATTTTCTGTAAACATTAGAGTTACCTTCCCTTGTCATTTGCACAACCTTGAAATGGCTACGAGTGGTGCAGATGGTTTATGTAGGTTTGCCCTGGCGTCTGAAGACGAAATACAGCAAATTTTGGATGACCGTGACAGCAAAAATACGAAAAATGTGGTGAAAACAGCGGAAAACATCTTGACTGAGTATCTGTTGACATGCGATCTCTCTCTTACGCTGATCAAAGATTATTCAACTGAAGATTTGAACGATTTGCTGAGAAAGTTCTACTGTGCCGTTCGTAAACAGGATGGAACCATGTATGCTAAAAAGTCCTTAATTTCTATAAGGTATGGATTACAAAAATCATTCGAAAAGTCGCATGGTGTAGACATCATAAACAATCCATGTTTTAAGAAATCCAATGAAGTATTTAACGCTTGCATGGTGAAACTGAAAAAAGAAGGCTTGGGCGAAGTTAAGCACCAAGAGATAATAAACGAAAGCGACATGGAACTGCTGTATGATTCGGGAGTATTCAACTGTGACCATCCTAAAACTCTACAACAGAAAGTTTTCTTCAAAATTATGCTTTTGCCACAGAGGGAGGGATAATCTCAGACAGATGGAGAAAACCGATTATACAGTTCACGCAGATAATGATGGCAGGCGCTATGTGTCATCTTCAGTCTCAAGATTAACCAAGAATCACAGAGGAAATGGCAGTGATGATGATCATGAAGGGGCGAAGGATGTATGAACAGCCGATCTCATAGACAGCTTCATTTTGATTGGCTGATCTCCGCAATCACACGTATGTGGCCTGATGGTGACAGTTTAAGTTTAAACAAGGAAGAGTTATCTACCTTTGAAGTCTTCACTGAACGTCTGGTGGAAAGCCTTCAGCCTGTGATGATTGGATAGATGGATGTAGTGCTGCCCCAGTACGATCAAAATGATAGTACGTTCCTGTAACATATCAGGTATAGGATTGTGACTCTTCTATAACATTATATAATATGTGACCTTTATTACTGGGGAGTACTAGGCATGACCTTGACCTTTGCTCTATAGTATCCAGTTTGACCTCTAGCTCTCCTTTAACATATTGCTATGACCTTGACCTCATCTTCTTCTCATCTCATCTTCTAGAACATGCCTGGAATGACCTTGACCTCTCCTATAATGCATAGTTTAAACTACATAATTCAATTGTACTATGTAGTTTCACCTTGACCTCTCATATAATGTAAAACAAATTAGTTTCTCCTTGTTTCACCTTGACCTCTCCTATAAACATATGACTTTCATCTCTTATGTTACATTAGGTATGTTCTTGTTCTTCACCTTGATAAAACAATAGAAACAGGATTTGAACTAGGAAACGTTTCCAAATGAAATCTGGGAGGGAAAAATACGTTTTTTTTTATTTACCTACCTTTATGTACTCAAGTGAAAACAATTTAGAGTCCTTGCTTAAACGACTGAAGATTATATTGGCAGATCAGTAAGCAAATGAACCTTATATGTTTTAATTAATGCACCAATCCTCTTTTCATGAAAAAATGTGGGGGTGTGCATTTATGGGCATGTGTGTTTATAAACTACGGTACATCTAGATAAGAGTCACCAGTGAAAACAAGCTAATAACATGTTATACAGTTTATTGCTGGTTATATTATATTAACCAAATTCAGCCAATGTTAACCTTCTCCCGAGTTCACAATCCATTTGTTACTCGTAATCGGTCATTAGCTGTTATTGCAGTGTCTCGGGTCAGATTTACTGGTCACTGGTCCAGTGGATGCGAGATGGAATCCTTAGGCTGTACAGCAGTTTTTTCTCACCTGACAACATGTTCAAATTCAACAGGAAAGAAACTTAAAAATTGTTACAAGTGTATTTAGTAAGGTATTCAATCCATTTACGAAAGCGCCAACTCTATCAAAATTACATTTGGTCAGAACGGAATGTCTACCGGACATATACCCGACACCTGCACATGGCTAATTAGGCCACCCGTGGATAATGTCTTGACAGAACACAAGTGCTTGACAGGTAAGTAGAGTACCTGTCTAACCAACGCCTCCAGCCCTTATCAAACTGTTAGATCTGATTCGGGTACAGGTACGGGACCGGGCTTGGAGCAAACAAATACTCAAGATGCTTATTAATTAAACACACAGTAGACTCGATATCAGCACCTTACGTATCATTGATATTACATCGTTGGTCCAAAATAATACAAAAATATAAGATAATATTTAACAATGTTACTTTCGACAGATATTTTTAATTTGATTTTTGTTTGGGGGGTCGATGTATGACGTTGTGTCCTTGCCATGGATATCCACTACTTTAATTATCCACGGTACAGCCTAAATTTGTTACTGTTTGGATGTCCGTCGTCCATTTGTGAAGATAAAATTTCATAAGAAGCAAAAATTCATGCACTATGTTATTGTTGAAAGAATCTGATGTTGCCACTGCCCTCGTTAATTACAATACACAACCTCTGCTGGTCAAGATGACAATAATTACATGTCAATTATCTTGTTCACTCGACCTATATGAGAAGTTATAGTTATATTTCGAAAATCGTCAAAATGTTACACTGTGTATACCTGCTGTTCAGAAAATTATCAATTTGCTACTGTACACGATATAAAGATGTGTGATTAAATGTGTATCTCGTTTTATTCAACAAAAATATTGTACGATACACAACTGTTTACGGACGTAAATTGAGTCTCTGATGTGTCCCATTATTAACGTCAGGATGCCTTTGGCACCTGCCGTTAAAGCCCTTTCCCAAAACATGTGTTATGTCCCTTGTCACACCGCTCTCTAAAATCTATTGCGCATGTCCTGAAGTAGTGTCATTCATTTCGGGAAGTGTCACTGCTGTGTATTACCCACATTAGGCTTACTAGCACGATAACGTCAAGCTGGCCCGCGATAGTAGCCCGCAATAAACTTATCGACTAGTTCAGCCTTTCCAAAATTACCGGAAGTAACTGAAACCGCGTGGTTTTGAACTGACAATCGTACATCTATTAGAGGTTAAGTATTACATATATTTTCTTCAATATGTCTGAAAATTTTAAGTTGACCATGTCTCTTGGTGGCGATGGCCCTAGGAAAGATACCTTTTCATGTGGACAGTCGACTGTACAGTCGAATGTCCATATGAAAAAGAAATTTACCAGAATAGCCATTGCGGGATCAAGTCACATTGCCCGTATGGTAAAGGACGAATTCGTCCATGGCACCACTATTACCGAATTTATTGGAAAGGGTGGTGCCAAGGTGAATGATTTACAGGCATGGACTGGACAGCTGTTGAGGTTCATGCCGGATTTTTTATTTGCTCAGCTTGGCGGGAACGACCTCGATAGAAAGGATTCGGCTGACCACGTGGCAGACGAACTCATCCATGCTTGTCGTTCCCTATTAGCTTCAATGCCTCACCTGACCATAAGCATTGGGTCTCAATTAATTCGCCATCGGACACGGAATATTTCTCCAGACATTTACGAGCTGAAGAGAATATCCCTGAACGAAAAGCTGGAATTCCGAACAGAACATGAATGTCCTCGGATTTCAGTATGGCGACACAAGAAAATACCAGTCTCCTGCTATGTGGATGACGGTGTTCATCTAAATGACAGAGGCAATAGGAGGTTCTACATTTCTGTACGGGGGGCAGTTATGAAATTCCTTTCCTAATTTTCCCAGACAGGACAAATACACAGATCAACAATTAATGCAAACCAGATCTGTGCAGTCACATTATGCTTCCATAGTTATATCTGGGCAGTCACATTATGTTTCCATAGTTATATCTGGGCAGTCACATTATGTTTCCATAGTTATATCTGGGCAGTCACATTATGCTATTTTATAGTTATGTTCCCATATTGTCATTAACATTCACCAAAATATGGTCATTAATACCTTTGCCAGAATGAAAGATACAATGAAGAATAAAGGAGGTGGTGCATAGGAGGGCTAAATCGGCCCACGGCGATTTTTTTCCCGGAAACATATTTTTGTCAAAAGCATAATATCCCCGATTATGTGGGAGGAATTAATTTCCATTCCTCAATGTATATATTCTTTTTTTGGTGATTTCATTATTTCCCCATCTAACTGCATGAGAAGCTAATGTTTTGACCACTAATTATTATAGAACACATTTTTATTTCCTATTTGTGAAACAAATTCACCCCATTTGTTTAAGGTTTAATTTTGTATATGAATCATCACGCTCCGTGACACTAAAATTAAATTTCAGCCTAATTTGATGTCTTCTTTGTGAAAATCATTGTTTTTAACTTTTCATTTAAAGTCTAATACCACAAAGTTATTAATGGAGTACTATCAAAATTTCCGGTTAGAAATAATCTATGGATATTCATAAACATTCAATGAAACAAATTTATTTGGTGAATTACTGGATATGCCAAGATTTTATTATGTTAAATGCATACACCCCCAATTTTGGACAACATATCAAAGTACCAAAAGTACTGAAAAATAGAGGCAAATGCTAAAAATCCAACAAAAATAACAATGCAACCAGACTTTACTGCTTGTGTCAGACAGGATGCTCCTTTTTAACCCTTGGGTTTTTAATACAATTTACTTCATGACCTTTCTTTGTAAGCAAAAATCTTTTGCTATCCAGTAATTTTTAATGATTTTTTTTGGTTGTGTATCAAGATTAATATGCAAACATGTTTTTCAAAAGCAAAATTTGATAGTACTCCAACGATTATTACATTTTATCTACTTAACAAATAAAAGAAAATTTCATGAAGGTAATTTTTTTACTGGTAATTTTGTTAAAAAAACTGTAATTACACTTTCTATTATACAAATTCATACTAAACACACATGTTTTTATAAAATATAATATCACATGAGACTATCAATGCAATATGAAATTTATCAAGTACTTTTGTACGAGAAATATACTGAATTTAAAAGGGAGGGTACACATTGTTTACAGAAACCATGTTAGGTGGCGCTGCGTATACAGCATTTGCCAATTTTCGTTTTAGTGTCTAAAATGACATGTATTTGGTAAAAGTCTATCATAATATCATGCATAAAATAATATTCGGCCGTGGGCCGCCATGCACCACCTCCTTTGTACTAAGTCATTGTTGACCTCTCCTTCAATAAATTAAGTGCTCATCATTGTTGAACAGGCTTGGTGACCCTGTGGAGTGCAGGTGAAATATGTTGCCTTTTGTTGCTTTGATGTTGCCACTGAACAGTATTGTCACATTATTGTGACCCTGTGGAGTGCAGGCATGTGCTGTTGTCATTTTTCTCATATTCGGCATATTTTCCAAATTTGGTGTTTGTGACATCTAGATAAGTAAATGTCAGTTTAAAAATGGTTTGTTTGTTTTGCATGTTGCAATGTTTGTGCAACTCATTTTCCTGCAGCTTGTTCAGGTCCATCTTAATAGCAAATACACTGATATTTTACAATCTTATAAATCACTAGTCTGGTGAAATGGAATAGAAGTTGGTTAATCGATTGTTAGTACAGTATGGATCATGGTAAACCATTAGTCTTGCTGTTGTCATTTAATCTGCTATGCTGCCTGCTTGTTATTTCAGCAAAAATGCAAAAATGCAAGTAGAGAACACTGTAAGCTCATTTGGATCACTTTTAGATAATATTAACACAGCTGAGCATTATAGTAAGAAGACTGTTTTTGAGATAAATATTCAACCAATGTAGTTCGGGGCTATTTTCAAAAATATGCAAATTTTACCTTAAACTCGCAGTTGAACAATTTTTCCTGAAAAATGTCTTCCTGTGATGTGCAGAGTTCTTCAGAGCAATATACGTGATCTAAATTAGCTTACTATGTTTTCCTGAAATTTGCAGTTTTGCTGAAATTAACAGCAAGACTCTGGCTGGCCAATGATACACTAGATTCAAAACAATGGACTTCTGTTTGATTGTATTGATATATAGGCTTGCGAAATATCACTGGATATGCTATTACTGGTGTTTCATCGTTCCTTTACCTGGGCAACATTGATTATACGTAATCAAGCTGATGATGCAACTTAATCTCATTTACTTTTGACTTCAATATTTTACTGTATCCATATCTATCACAATGATTGACTCTTTGGACAAATGTGAAAGGAGTATAATTTTCTCACCATCCATCAGATTGACTGTCTTAAATTGCCACATTATCTTTTGCCAATTCTACTTTAATTTCATTTGTTCCTTTCTCCTTTTAGGTGTGAAAGCAAGGTAAAAGGTCAATATCATTATAGATAAATATTAGTTGTACTAAACTGTTAGACTGATGCAGATCTCAAACAAATGTTTCATTGGGATCAGTTTCCGAACTTCCGAAGTCTTAAGGTCAAAGGTCACAGTATGTCAATATCTCAAAAAAAAATCCAATATTTATATCTGGTCAGCTGATTCTTGCTGGAGATTACCTTTCATGTTCAGATGTCAAAGGTCAAGGTCCTTGTCAATACATAAATTAGTGTACCAGTGTACATGGTTCTATCTTTTTCAATTTTCTGTTGCACTGTTTGAAAGAAAGTGCTTGTTTGCCTGTTTGCTTGCTTGCATACACCATGTCATTTATTATTAAAGTATGAAGTCTGTTAATTTCTATAAAGTACACTGGTTTCTATTAAATTAAAATCTTCCTGTTAGGCTCAGATGTAAAATGTAAAGTTTCTGTAGTACTAAATGCAAATTGTATTCCTTGCTTCCTCATAGAAGGTGCCTTTTCAGTGCTTGTTTGCTTTCTTGCTTGCTTGCATAAACCATGCCATTTATGATTAATAAAGTCTAATATACAGAGAAGGATTACTCGCACATTTATCAGGATTTTTGATTTTTGATTGTATGCATTTTTTTCATCGAATTATATTTGTGTCGATTTAGAGTTCTGGTACCCAAATTTCAAAAATGTAGAATCTTTTAGCCTTACATCGAAAGGACAATGTTAAATACACAATAGGAGTAATATGTCTTTGGTAATATGATCATTGTAATTTGTGAACATTTTCCACAAAAGTATGGTATATCAATAAATTTTAAAAAAGATGGTAAGGCAATATAACACAATGATGAGAACACAACAATACAAACAGTATTACTTAAGGTATTATTTGGCATTTTAGAATTAACACTATTTATTTCTTAGAAAATTAAAAAGTAAACAAATGTCTTAGCACATCATCAGATGTCCTTCAAACCCCTTTGTCTTTTCATCCGTCAAATCATATGCTTTATTAATTTTACAAAATTAGACCTTACACAAGAATAGGATCACAATTCATGCTTGAGAGATATTTATATTGATAAGTTACTATGGTTAACTTCAACTTGCAAGTGCTTTTCACATAGTTCATTTCCTTTATTGTTACCATGTGGTCTAAGTTTGTATACATTAGTAAAATTTTGATGGAAACATTATAGTATGGTGTTTCCATCCTTTCGGGAATGTTCATGGATCTCCTGCATTTTTTAACTGATGTTTTTGAAACCTAATATGTTTTATTTTATATGTACATGTAGTTATATTTCCCTGAACGGCACTTTGAACTATTCATGAAAAAGTTATTCTGTGTTCATGTAAAGTGGTAAAAATCTGTCCAGTAAATTTCAACAAAAAGTGATAACAGGCCTTAACCGCCAAAATCAAAGATGGCAAAGGTGGCCATTTTGTTTTATTTTCAACTAATAACCACAGGGACCCTACTAATGAACTTTGAGAAAAAAATCCTTCCAATACTAGCAGTTAGGGTTTTAATTTGTACTTTCTTACAGTGGCATTATGATTAAACCAATAAGCTTCCATTTCAATATTTGTGCCCATTTCATAATTCTTTATTATTCTTATCAAAAGCATTATAGGAGTATAACCATCATACATGCATCTATTTTACAAGATATTTATTTGAATGCCTTCCCATATATTCATGTTAGCTTTCCACAGGCCATAACATGTCTTGGAATTATTCTATACAAGCTGTGTCATTCATTTTTAAGATTCACTGTACATTTATGTGACTTATGAAATGAAAACAAAATTACATTGATCGTTTTTTTCAGATACCATCACAAAATTGCCAAATTACTTAATACAGACTCACCATGATTAGATCGTTGTGTTATAACTCTGAGTGTTATACAAGATATTTCTGTGAATGTGTAATGCTTTATTATATTTGCATCTATTGTAAGCAAGTTAAAAAGGTTATGGTATAAAGATGATATGTGTGCCATTTGTAGGCTCAATCTATGAAATTTGTTTCATAGACGAAGAAATACAATTTTGTTTCACAGATGGATGGATTTATTAAGGGGATGTTTTATTATATACTTCTTTTCAAGATGCACAAAAGGGTGAAAGAAAAGAAAAACATCAGTGATTGATAAGGTTATTCATAGATAAACATTGCATGTCTGATATTTAGAAATTTCCCCCCAACTTACCTTTACTGCTTGGAGTTTTTTGTTTTCAAACAGATTCATATTCCCCTGATGATTATATGGCATGTGAAGAAATGGATTTTTGTGATGGGATACCTTCAGCATGGCTGTCTTTGAGTTGGAAGTGAGGCTATGGACTGGTATACCTTCAGCATGGCTGTCTTTGAGTTAGAAGTGAGGCTATGGACTGGTATACCTTCAGCATGGCTGTCTTTGAGTTAGAAGTGAGGCTATGGACTGGTATACCTTCAGCATAGCTGTCTTTGAGTTGGAAGTGAGGCTATGGACTGGTATACCTTCAGCATGGCTGTCTTTGAGTTGGAAGTGAGGCTATAGACTGGTATACCTTCAGCATGGCTCTCTTGAGTTGGAAGTGAGGCTATAGACTGGTATACCTTCAGCATAGCTGTCTTTGAGTTGGAAGTGAGGCTATGGACTGGATGTACTTTTGGCATTGTAGTCTTTTTAATTTAATGATCTAACTATGATG
>NW_022983008.1:2500-25654 GCF_902652985.1 Pecten maximus
TCCATATGAAATTTAAGAAAGATCCCTTCAGTACTTTCTGAGAAATAGCGATAACAAACTTCAATTGTCAAAATCCAAGATGGCTGCCTGTCGGCCATGTTGTTTTCCGATTGGTCTCAAAATGCAATATGCATAACTAGGCACCAAGGGAAACCTACATATCAAATTTTAGAAAGAACCCTTCAGTACTTTCTGAGAAATAGCGATAACAAACTTCAATTGTCAAAATACAAGATGGCTGTCTGTCGGCCATGTTGTTTTCCAATTGGTCTCAAAATGCAATATGCATAACGAGGCACAAAGGGGAACCTCCATATGAAATTTGAGAAAGATCCCTTCAGTACTTTCTGAGAAATAGCGATAACAAACTTCAATTGTCAAAATCCAAGATGGCTGCCTGTCGGCCATGTTGTTTTTTCGGATTGGTCTAAAAATGCAATATGCATAACTAAGCACCAAGGGGAACCACCATATGAAATTTGAGAAAGATCCCTTCAGTACTTTCTGAGAAATAGCGATAACAAACTTCAATTGTCAAAATCCAAGATGGCTGCCTGTCGGCCATGTTGTTTTTCGATAGGTCTGAAAATAGAACATGCATAACTAGGCACCAAGGGAAACCTACATATGAAATTTAAGAAAGATCCCTTCAGTACTTTCTGAGAAATAGCGATAACAATCTTCAATTGTCAAAATCCAAGATGGCTGTCTGTCGGCTATGTTGTTTTCCAATTGGTCTCAAAATGCAATATGCATAACGAGGCAAAAACGGGAACCTCCATATGAAATTTAAGAAAGATCCCTTCAGTACTTTCTGAGAAATAGCGATAACAAACTTCAATTGTCAAAATCCAAGATGGCTGCCTGTCGGCCATGTTGTTTTCCGATTGGTCTCAAAATGCAATATGCATAACTAGGCACCAAGGGAAACCTACATATGAAATTTGAGAAAGATCCCAGTACTTTCTGAGAAAAAGCGATAACAAGAATTGTTTACGGACGGACGGACGGAGGGACGGACGGACGGACAGACGACGGACCACGGACGCAGGGCGATTTGAAAAGCCCACCATCTGATGATGGTGGGCTAAAAAAAAAGATTAAATGAAATCGTATATCTAGTCAGAGAATCCAAACTAAGTCATTATGATAAATTACAAAAGTCACCCCATTATATTCCTTCCTAGAAAAGGTGGGAAATTGTAAAGTCAATGGTGGACGCTCATACAGTATCTAAACCTCCATAAAGTAAAAATAATTATTTCAAAGCCCGACCATTCGATCAGGGAGAATGTCTCAATAATTGTTTCAGCACGATATCAACACCCTTTGAAGAAACTAGAGCTCCAATGCCCTGTTTTTGTATTTCGGGGACAACATACAACACTTTCCTGTAAAGTTTTACCTTTTTACCAGGATCATGACAAGAACAAAAAATGGCGTCCACAAAACATAACCGGACAGTGTAAAATCCAAACACTACATATGTCAATGTTCAATTCTTATCGGTTAATCTTTGCGGATCAGATAGCATTTTCCAAAATCAACGATGTCCATTGAATAAAATGTAAATGAAATATAAGCGATATAAAGACAGTTTGGTAGTTTACATTGTCACAGCGCCGCCATCTTTGTTTTTTTTCTGTTCTTGCTGTAAAGGTAGTGTGAGATTCTTGTTCCTAGAACATGTTCTGTACTTTCTTCTCGATGTTAGGGCGATCAGAAAATAACTCCCGTGATCGAGAACAGCCAAGAACATTGATCCCGTGCTCGAGAGCAGCCAAGAACATTGATCCCGTGCTCGAGAGCAGACAAGAACATTGATCCCGTGCTCGAGAGCAGCCAAGAACATTGATCCTGTGATCGAGAACAGCCAAGAACATTGCTCCCGTGTTCAGGAACAGCCAAGAACATTGCTCCTGTGATCGAGAACAGCCAAGAACATTGCTCCCGTGTTCAGGAACAGCCAAGAACATTGCTCACGTGTTCAGGAACAGCCAAGAACATTGCTCCCAAGATCGAAAACAACCAAGAACATTGCGTCCGAGAACAAGGACAGCCAATAACATTGATCCTGTGATCGTGAACAGCCAAGAACATTGCTCCCGTGATCGAGAAGCCAGGAATCAACACGAACCTCTCACCCAAAGACAGCCTGGGTGTTTTATCGAGATGGAATATTACCCTAGCCTGCGGCCATCCCTCGACAGCAGACTATAGTACCCACTAGAGAAGGCGGTAATGTATACATACAGAGATCATACCATACTCTTGGAATGTAGCGAACATAACGCTCATATAAAGGCTCAGGTTATAACAATGATGGAGCTTATTATCGCCAAATATCTATTACACTTCGATTCAGCAAAATTATTGTAAAAGTTAATTTCAGATACTGTATATATCTAATTCCAAACGATTGTAATATGATAAAAATCACTAGTCATGCTTGAACAGTTATTAGAAAAATACGACACCATTGTAAACAATTTGAATTCAGATTTGCAGTTTTGGATACAACACAATTGAAGCCACCAACACATTAAAATACCTCGGACCAAGGAAATAGGTACAACTTTGTCAGCTTAGAAATTATGCTAGCAACCTAAATATAAGAACGCGTGAAAGCCGGTATACTTATACTGGTATACAAACGAGTTTCATAAGTTTAGTCTACCACATGTGTTGATTCTAGTTTCAAACTAGGGGAGATATTCTCGAATTAGATTTCAGTTGACGAATTCTTTACATAAAACTGGTGGCAAGTCTAAGATATGCTGAATTATGGTCATTTTAATCTAGAAACTCTCCGTAATGTTTATTCTTCAAAGTATATCTGAATAAAATTCTTAATGTATTTAATGTGTTATATCCCTCCCAACTAAAATATAATTATACACTTAACTATCGCTAGAGTAAAAAAAAAAAGAAAAAAAAAGAAAAGCAATACGGTATCAGGAAAATCATTAAATATTCGGGATGACCTGCTTAGTTTATGCTTGCTTTTGAAAACACTGTCAGTCCCATATAGTCAATAAGTCATGCGCGTTGCTTCCACGTGATTCTGTTTTTTTGTTTAACGTCCTAGTAACAGACAGGGTCATTTAAGGACGTGCCGGGTTTTGGAGGTGGAGGAAAGCCGGAGTACCCGGAGAAAAACCACCGGCCTACGGTCAGCACCTGGCAACTGCCCCACGTAGGTTTCGAAGTCGAAACCCAGACATGGAGGGCTAGTGTTAAAGTGTCGGGACACCTTAACCGCTCGGCCACCGCGGCCCCACGTGAACACAATTCGGACATGACAATATCATATACTATATCAAAAACAAGGTCACTAGACCCATATGTCTTTTTTAGATATTCAATCCATCAGAAAAAACACATACACATGGCCACATAATACAAACAGATTACTCGACCAAATCGCCTTGCTCAAAAATAATATTAATACTATTAAATGCGTGGAAATACATCTTAATCAGATTTGTTTTACATCAAAAGGCATGTTTATTCAAATGTACTGTAGTAGTTTTGATGACGATAAAGAATATAAAGAAATCACAGATGCACCAGCTAAAGTTGATGGCCACAGTTTGGACTCGACAGTGAAAATATGCTTTATCCGTTCTCATGACCAGGTATAAAGTCATCAGATATTGCTCTCTTTATATATCTCTCGTTTTGTAACTCTCGTTAGATAACTCTCGTTTTATATCTCTCGTTATGTAACTCTCGTTATACAACTCTCGTTATATCACTCTCGTTATATCACCATCGTTATATCACTCTCGTTATATAACTCTCGTTATCTCACTTTCGTTATGTAACTCTCGTTATGTAACTCTCGTTATATCACTCTCGTTATATAACTCTCGTTATGTAACTCTCGTTATGTAACTCTCGTTATATCACTCTCGTTTTATCACTCTCGTTATGTAACTCTCGTTATGTAACTCTCGTTGTGTAACTCTCGTTATGTAACTCTCGTTATATCACTCTCGTTATATAACTCTCGTTATGTAACTCTCGTTATGTAACTCTCGTTATATCACTCTCGTTTTATCACTCTCGTTGTGTAACTCTCGTTATATCACTCTCGTTATATGTATTTGTTGCTCTCGTTATATCTTCTCGGTTAGGTATCTCGTTATATCATTCTTATTAGGTATCTCGTTATGTCGCTCTCCTTATATCTTCTCGGTTTGTCGATGTCGTTATATCACGCTCGTTATGCAACTCTCGTTATATTGTTCTCGTTATGTTGCTCTCGTAATGTCGTTCTCGTGATATCTCTCCGTTATAACTCTATTAAAAAATGCATGAGGAATTATTCTTTATTAATTATTGATTAAGGTGAAGTTTTGACAGGTTATTCTTATACTTGGTCCAGGCAATGACCGAGGTTCAACTTCCGAGGTAACTCCATCTAACGTCACGCTGACGTCACAGACAGATGACTCGATTTCCCCCTATATCTGACATTTAACACGGCACATATCAGATAATCGGCGTCTGCGTCCAGTTACGGGGTTGATATTACACTGGATAAGGTCAATGATGTGCCGCAACAGCGTATCATTCGCATAAAATCAGGTTCTGTAAGAGGCCGGCGAAGGGGACTGTACTGTCCATACAAGATATTCATAGAATATATATGGTATATAATATACAAAGTATAAGCCATGCCCGGGATATGTAGAAAATATGAATCCACATAAGAGCTCGCAAAGAGGACTTGGCGACTTACAATTGAATGATTTTTCGGGCGTATGAAAGACTGGTCTTTTCACTACTTTTCCCTTATTTCCTCTTTTCCTCTGAATCATTTGATAACAATGGAAATCTGTATATGAAGTCTCAGAAAGATCTAAGGAGAACCTTCTGAGATTTCTCGATAACAAATGTCTACTGACAAAATCAAAGATGGCCACCTGCCGGTCATTTTGCTTCCTTGATCGGACTCAAAACTGAATGACCACAGCTAGGGGCCGATATCCGTCCAGTACTTCTCAAGAAAATAACAAAAAAAAGTAAACGGTAAATCCAAGATGGCTGCCTTACTTTTTACCGGTCAGTCCCAAGAGTGAACGAGCACACCTAGTGACTTAAGAGGCAACCTCCAGATGAAAGTTGTCCACGTTCCATCCAGTAGTTCTGAAGGAGAAGCGGTAACAAATCGCTGGTGTCAAAATCGAAGATGGCTGTCTTTCAGCCAATTTGCTTCTTTCTAATCATTATACAGATCAAAAGGGCACACAACTAATGACCAAACCAAACATACAAATCAAATTTGAGAAAGACATACCAATTATTTCTCAAGAAATACAGATAACAATATTTCATTGTCAAAATCCAAGATGATGTGGATCAAACTGTTCAAACTTGTTTTAGAGAGATGTTTTTAAAGCATGGGCTAGACTAGATAATTCTAAAGTCCTGAAGATTAGTAGACAAGAAGCAATTTTGAAAACTGCTGTGTGGTACAATAAGGGTATCAAAATAAATAATATACCTGTTTTTTTTATTCTACTTGGTTTGAGGCAGGTGTGATTACATGTACATTGAGTGACCTAATTCTAGATGCTCGACCAAGTAGTCCCAGAATGTTGACCTCCACTGGCCTCCTCTACGTTGCTGTTGATAATGCATTCTCATTCAGAAACAATTTCTTAATATCAATATAAAAAATTAAAAATGAACCTATTCATATTAGAAGCCATTCATAAATATTCATAGATGAATATTTGATAATAAAAAATGATCAATTAATATTTCTGGAGTAAATAAATTTATTAGTAATGCTAAATCATTCATCTATATTTCAGGAATAAATTAATTATCAATATTAATAAATGCGTATTAGTATAAAAGCGTAGTATTTATATTAATAAATGATTTTTTAACATTGAAACATGATTATAAATAGTTGTATGAATTATTGATATTGATACGTAAGCATTAATAAATCAGTTATTATCAATAAATGAATTATTATCATTAAATAAATCAGTACCAATACATGAATTATGAACATTGATACGTAAACTATCAATATCAATATATGAATAATTACTATTTGTAAATGAATCATTGATATAAATAAATAAATTATTAATACCAATTAATGAATCATAAACATTGATACGTGAATTATAAATATCAATGAAAGAATTATAAAGATTAATAAATGAACTATTAAGATAAATAAATGAGTTATTAACATTGGTACATGAATAACATTTATAAAATATCAATAAATGCCTCTTTCCCCCCAACAATGACTTGCCATATAAGACACCGTTTTTGTCGTTCATTTTCACAGGAGTAAATTTGCAGATTGATTACGGTGTAAAATTCTGGAAAAGAGTGCATTTTAATTTATTACAAAAGACCATACCGTTAGTAAAGATCAATATGGTTTTTGTTTTCTTTGTATCAAGAAAACCTACTAACACATGTCTGTGTGTCCATTCATACCAAATATATCATATAACATATATCGTACCTTATACCTACTATGCTATTTACATATTAAAATATATACATATAACTACGTAATAATAACTGTACATGTGAGTATGTGTGCAAATGTGAATATATGTGTATCATAATATATATTTTATTTGCAAATAGTAATTTTTGTATATTGGTTATTTGTGCAAATATACAATGTTGTAGCCCTTGCGAAGTACTTATATCTGGGTTCAGTGATATCTGGATATACACTTGTAGTTACCAGACTTTAACTAGTTTTACTTTACCATTTAAGAACACTAGACTGCGTAAACGTACTAAGCTCTTCACGTAGTTAATATGTAGTATTTGTTGAAATCGTTCATTCGTACAAATGTCTATATACCAGTGGCTATATATAAACATTGTATGGGTTTACATATTTGTATAGATATTTAATTTTGGTCATAATATAGCGTACAAGATACACCATTAGTAAACCTTATTCATGCTTTCTTCAGAGTACATGTGGTTATATGGGAGCATGCTTGCACGCATAATTATACAATAGCGTTTATACAAGTATCATTGATTCAATTGTTTTCAGACGAAATGCATTTTTTTTTCGTCTGACCAATCAATTTGCGAATACCTTTAAGGGTGGTCGAGCATCAATAATTTGCTGTTATTTATCTGGAGCGCGTTATGCATATCGTCCAGTATTGACTGAATGAAATATAGTTAAATTATGCGGTAAATAAATGGATTATAATTTGAGATACATACCTCTAGAATTCGGAAATTAATGCTCAACCACCCAGTAATGTAAATGTAATATCCTAGCACAGTTATATGTACAACGTACATTATCTTATTATGTATCATTCCCCCTCATGCACCTGCAACTCCCCTCTCCAAATCGTATGATGGAACCAATTTCCGTCATTTATGTATTCCGTATTATTTTACCCTCCTTCCCAACTGTATCCACCTTCTCCCTGCACAATAATTACCTCCCCTGTCACACTTCTAACACGGAAACTGTTTATGCATTCTTCATAAATACTAATCGTGCCGATTACTACATTTCTTACCCTATCCAGACACTAAATACACTCATACTTCTCTTAGGGCCACCCTCAGTAACCTGAATGCCTATTTGCCATAGTTTGTATTGTGTCCGGATAGGTCTTTTCTATAATCGCGCTTATTCCCCATCATGCTTTTCCACTTACATCACCAGGTCTGTAATTATCGACAATTTATACCTACTAGTTATGTTACAAGTATTACGATTCCTAATTCACACGCTACGAGTTGCAAATAAACTGAAACATTACTTCTATTACAGTTTCAGACATGTTCTAAGTGTAGTAAAGAATGTTCTATCTCCTTCTTCTAACTTATGTATCTCTTTTCTATTAATCAAGCTGCTGCTCCTTCTCTGTGGCGATATTGAATGTAATCCTGGGCCCCAAGAGTCCGAGTCCGATTTATCATCCATCTCTTCATGTTCGTCCAATTTTACAACATTGTTTAATGAAGCTAAGTACGCTTTTGTTCACCTTAACGTACAGAGTATTAAGCAGAAATACGACATACTATATAGCGAACTATACAATCTCGAGATACTGCTTCAGACTCCGACTTTCCCGGGTTCTCTTCTCCTTATTGTTACTGTAGACCAAATAGACAAGGAGGGGGAGTGTCTGTATATGTCAGTAACAACTTATCGTCAAAACGTAGACCCGATCTAGAGCTACCCTCTATTGAATGTGTATGGCTAGAACTTAGTTTAGCTGGAAAACCTACTTTATATGGAACGTTTTATAGACCCCCAAACGCCCCTGTCGCTTGCTGGGATCACATTGCCCATTCCATTGAACTTGCATTTAACACTGGAATTTCCAATATTATAATTACTGGCAACTTCAATGCAAATCTCTCAAGCGATAACAACCGCTCCACACATCTTCGTAACTTACTAACTACTTTAAATATCACGCAGAGCGTCGCGAGCCCCACCTTCTTCACTGAATCATCCTCCTCCCTCCTTGATATAGTATGCGCTAGCGATCCATCATTAGTTAACATTTGTCATGTTGGCGAAAGCTTTCTCGACCAACCTTTGAGATACCACTGTCCTATTTATGGTAGTATCAATATATCTAAACCTACCCAAAAATGTTTTAAACGCAGTATATGGCTATACGACCATGGTGACTACAATGATTATAGAGGTAGACTTTCTCAAATCGACTGGGACACTATATTTGATTATGCTGACATTGACAAAAGCACAAACCAACTTACCGATATTATACTCAGTACAGCCAAAAAATGTATACCATTCAAGACTATTTTTCATTTCAACAAATTTTATTGACATTTGATGTTATTTGTCAAAAGGATAAAATAACAGGCCAAGCCTATATAAATTTTCTCCTATGGTGGCAATTGGAATGTATAAATATAAAATTAATATATAAATTTACTATGAAATTAGAAAATTACATGTATAACTAACATTTAAGGGAGATAACTCAAACATAAACATTCACACATCATTCATACATTTTGCTTATATATACATGTATACATAATATTTAAGATGAACTTTATCTAGAAGAATTATTCATTGACAGGCATTGACCAAAAGTCCATGTGCATGTATGCACAGGTCGTGCCTGTCAATAATTAAGCGAAAATAATATATATAAATGTAAAATATTATATCAAAAATTGTCAGAAAAAATTACTATCACTCAAAATGTTTAGCAGACGCTATACTTCATATATATACAAGACTTAACTAACTCAACTGCTGACACATGTGACCAATGAAGATGAAGGGATATTTCAGAACATGTATAATCATACATACTCCATATTCATTAAAATTTAAGGTATAAATAATATAACATAGTACAATACAATATAATATATAATATATTATATCATGACTTATATATTTAAAGCATATAGAGTTTAAAGCGTCTCGATTTCCCAATGAACAATTGAACATCATTTAGTATTTGTATATTTACAAACTTATCACAGTCAGGGCAACCTTGTAAGAAAGTGCTGATGTTAGAATGGTTATGATTTGCATAACTATCTACTGAGGTAAACAGAGAATGTCTAATAGCATTATACCTAGGACAATCAAAGAAATAATGTGAAACAGTTTCATTTTCAATATCACAGGCACAGGTGGGAGAGTTTAACAAATGATCATTAAATAAATCAAAATTTAAATTGCTACATGAATTTCTAAGCTGACAAATAATGATATTAGCCTTTCTATTTCCTTCAAATTTGAAAATATGCAGTGATTCGCATTCAGCATTAATATTATTATTAAGTTTGCATTTAAAAGCTGCTAGAGAAGAAGAGTTGAAGAGGTCAGGATTAGCATTGTTAGTTATGCGGCACATTTGGGGGAAGAAACTGTCAAAGTAATTGTTAGTTCTGCATAGAGGAGGATTGAAGAGTCGTGATTGTCTTAGGGAATACGGGTTATCATTTAGGTTGTTAATAAAAGGAATAAGGATATCTTGTAAGTATTGTGGTGATAGTCCATGAATTATTTTGTACATCATTATGTGTTTGTGTTTATTTCTTCTATCTGATAGAGATTCCCAGCCAATTTCTTCATATAATTTATTGTGTGATGTTCCTGATCTGAGACCTGTAATGATTCTGGCTGCTTCTAACTGAACAGATTCTAATAATTGTTTTGATTGGTGAGTGCAGTTATCCCAGTTTATGTCTGCATATTCTAAAATTGGTCTTATAAATGCTGTATATATTTTGATTAAAGACTTACGATTCACTTTAAATTTTATGTATCGAAGAATATTTAATCTACTGTATGCTTTTCTATATATATTAAGGATATGTTCTTTCCATGTTGCGTCTTCTTGTAGTGTAAGTCCAAGATGTTTGTGAACTGTTGTGTCTGTAATTTGTCTATTTTGGAAAGTTATTGGAGGGTGATCTTTGTTGTGTTTTCTTGAAAAGATAATTGATTTAGTTTTGTTAGGGTTAAAATTAATGTCCCAAATACCTGCCCATTCATTAATATTAGAGAGATCATCTGCTAGAGCTTGTGCTGCTTGTGCTGGATTATCATCTATTATTACATACAAAGAAGTATCATCAGCAAAAAGTTTGATATTAGTTGAAACATTATCAGTGATGTCATTTATATAGAGGAGAAAGAGAAGAGGTCCAAGAACTGATCCTTGAGGTACCCCTGCATTTACAACTTTGAATTGAGAGTGATAGCCTTCGGTAGAGGCTCTTTGCATTCTGTCTGAGAGATAATTTTGAAACCATAAAAGTAAATTTCCATCAATTCCATACATTTTAAGCTTCTGTATAAGACCTTCATGCCAGACTCTGTCAAATGCTTTACTTACATCACAGAAAATAAACCTGAGCTCTTTTCCTTTGTCCATATTACTAGATATCTCATTATAAATAAACAACAATTGATTAACTGTGGAATCACCTGGTATAAAACCAGACTGGTGTTTTGTTAAGATTGAATTTTCAATTAAATAATTAAAAAGATATTTAAATATAATTTTTTCCATTATTTTACTGAAACATGAAGTTATAGATATTGGCCTATAGTTTAAAACATCATTAGATGACCCACTTCCTTTATATATAGCATTTATGTTTGATTGTTTCCAACTATATGGCACTACTCCTGATTCTAGGGTTTTGTTGAAAAGAATACTAAGAGGTAGAATAAGAGAGTTACTAAGCTTTTTTTACAATTTTAGGAACAATTCAAGACTATAACCGTAAGAAATAATTCTCCTGCATGGTTAACCAACATGGTAAGGAGAATGATACGCAAAAGAAAATACCTACATCGTAACGCTAAACGATCTGGAAATGAAGACGATTGGGCGAATTTTAGAAAACTCCGAAATCTATGTGTTAATGCTATTCGTAAATCCAAAAGTAATTACTTTAATAAACTCTATAATAAGTTAAACAATAATACTAACACTAGTGCAAGGGATTGGTGGAAAATTGTAAATAACTTCATGTCTAACTCTTTTAAAAAAAGCTCAATTCCCCCTATCACTTTAAACAATAGCATTATATATGACGATCTGGAAAAAGCTAATGCATTCAACAATTTCTTCTCCTCTCAATCAACCATTAATTACACAAACATTCACCCTCCTGACCTACTTCAACCACCTCACACCCTTGCTAACATTGTTATCTCTCGACAAGACGTTCTCGACGCAATACACTCTCTAAACACCAGAAAGGCGGCTGGTCCTGACTTGATAAGTCCTCGATTGATAAAGGAAGCCGCCGATATTTTAAGTTACCCTCTACAACGATTGTTTAACCTGTCACTTACCTCATCTACATTTCCGTCTCCCTGGAAAAAAGCACATGTCACACCTGTTTTTTAAAAAGATGACCCCTCTGTTATCAGTAACTACCGTCCAATATCTTTATTGTCTATTATTGGCAAATTAATGGAAAGATGTGTGTATAAATATGTCTACAATTTCCTTATCGATAAATCACTTCTAACCCCGTACCAATCTGGCTTCAGATCTGATGATTCTACCATCAATCAACTTCTATCAATTTCCCACGATATTTTCTCTAATCTTGATAAGGGTAATGAAATCAGATTGATATTCTGTGACATAAGCAAGGCGTTTGACCGGGTTTGGCATCGAGGCCTACTATCCAAATTAAAATCTTTCGGAATAACTGGAAATCTCTTTTTATGGTTCTCAAATTATTTACGTAATCGTTGCCAAAGTGTAGTTATCAACGGTAAGCAATCCAACTTAGCCTATATTACAGCGGGTGTTCCACAAGGTTCAATCCTTGGCCCACTACTTTTCTTAATTTTCATAAATGACATTGTTAATAACATTAGCTGTGCCATAAAACTGTTTGCTGATGACATATATCTGTATGTCATTGTTGAATCTCCACATCTTAGCGCTAACCTGTTAAATGATAACCTTAGTAAAATTAACGAATGGTCTAAAACATGGCTTGTTAACTTTAACCCTTCTAAAACTCTAACAATGACCGTAAGCAAAAAAACTAACAAACCGATCCACCCCTCCCTATTCATGAATAATACCATACTTACGGAAGTCACTTCACACACACATCTAGGTATCACACTCTCAGCTAACGGAAACTGGACTGATCATTTACAGCACATTATAAGTAAAGCCTCTAAAAAACTTTCTGTCCTTAGAAATCTCAAATTTAGCATTGATCGGAAATCCCTTCAAACTTTATACTGTTCATTTATTAGACCTTTACTAGAATATAGAGTGTTCTGCCCCTCATCTCTTGTGCGTTACGAATAAGACTGGCAGACAGAAAACGGGTACCATCAATGTTTATTTTAACCATCAACCGTAGCACCGTAAGAACTGCAATGATACAAGCAAAACAGTTCTTACAAATATAGTACATAATAAGTGATAACCCTACATGTACATTGATATCATACAAAACTGTTCTATGAACCTGCAATTAGATACATTGAATAGTATCATTTCTGTAGCATATCATCTTATTTCAACTTGCTCTTTATAATGATGTACATAATGTAATACATTATGTTATTTAGTATCTAATTTACAAAAAACCTAGTGTGTAATATGTAACCAATCAACATGGACTAATGTTGTCGATATAAGTTCATACATCAAGATCATCATGAAAATATCGACATACAATTATTAGAATTATTTTAAAATGTGAAAGGTCTCTGCATAATTCTTTCCTTAACCGAATTATTGGTCGATACAGTTAATACTGCCTAAATACATGAAATACTGTCGAATAACCTGACAATAACACTAAACTGTAGTTACTTAATTATACAGACATACTTCAATGAAATTCATGAATAGCATATTAGCATATGCATTTAAACAGAATTTACTGTATAAACTTACGCTGCAGAGACACCCAGCTGGGCATTCATGCTCTCACGACACACGTAACATAAGACTGGATATATTACATTCTCAACGAGATTCACTGCAAGAACACAAAAACTTACTATCAGTTACGTACAAAACGATAAAACCATATTCTCTATAACCTGACAGTGCTAGATTTGTACCATACAGAACGATGGAACCATATTCTGCACGAAATAACAATACTGGATTTATACCATACAAATCACATTGTTGCTATATAGTGTACCGGGTGTCTGACACAGATGTAAATATGAGTTCAATCACGAAAAACTTATGAACAACATTTCACAATAAAAATGACTAACTAGCACGTAAAATAATATTTATGGTATTCTGATGACACGATTGACGTTAATCAATGTAATTTTATAAACACACCTCATGAACAATTGACTTGGCGAGAGCTTGGTAATAATTAACATGAAAGTATAACTCGTCAATCATAGGACATTGAACTTATCCGATTATCTGACACTTTCTAAACAAACAAACTTCATTTATCAACTTTTTTCATCTAAATCTCGTATATACACTATCCACGATATATAGGATTATCTTTCAAATACAATGATAATTATAAATGTGTGGTATTTAACAACAGAAACTTACAGAAGACGTAAAATTCGTGTCGTCTGCTAAAGAACACAACGCTGTGAAAAACTACGCAAAAAGTGGTGACGTCACCAAAGGGAGGTAATGACTTTAGCGCACCACTAAGATTCAATATAATAATCAGAACGCCATTCCGGCACATAGAGCCATTGTCTGGGACAATATAACATTAGGCCAAAGTAAATTATTGGAAAGTATACAACTTGAAGCTGCTAGGATCATTACCGGGGCTACAAAACTTACAAGTCACGACCGCCTATATTTAGAGTCTGGTTTAGATACACTTGTTAACAGAAGAAGAAAACATGAAATTATTAAATTTCATCAGATGGTTCATGACCAATGTCCTACCTACTTAACAAACTTGCTTCCAGCTCGCCACTCCAATATCCACTCCTACAACACAAGAAGAGCCGACTCCTTCAAACTGTCCAAACTACCAGCACATCAGAATTAAATGTTTGAGAAACTTACCTCCCGACTACAATGTTAACATTTTATTATATGGTAACCCTGATATGCCAGACCAGTATAACGAAAATATCTTTGATATTATTCAAACATTTATTATACATTCTAAAAGATTCTAGAGTCACTGGTACACGTCTAACATCACATTCTTATAATGTGTGCTTTTTATATGCGTCATATTGAGTCATTTTGAGGTCAGAATTCGCGAATAAGTCGAATTAGGTGAGTTCGCGAAATGAAGTACTCGCGAAATATAAGTGATTTACAGTATCAAGCAATCAAAAACAATACACTAAACTTCTTCTATCAGCAACCCTATCCGGATACACAAGTCAACATCTACTGATGTTAACATATTAAGTTATATTTGTATGTGATATTAATCGGTAACATATTTAGTTATACCTGTATGTGTTATAAAATAAAGCTTAAGGTATTTAGTTATACCTGTATATAATATAAAGCATTAACATATATAGTTATAACTGTATATAATATCAACTACTAACAGATTAAGGTATACCTGTATGTAATATGAATTATGAACATACAATGTATGTTGTTATACCTGCATACAATATAGATTATGAACAATTTTAGTTATACCTGTATTAATATAAATCATTAACAGATTTAGTTATACCTGTATGTAATATAAATTATAAAAATAGTAAGTTATACCTGTATATAATACAAATTATAAATAAATTTAGTTTTACCTGTATTGATATAAATCATTAACATATTTAGTTTTACTTGTATGTAATATAGATTATTAACATATTCTTTTATACCTGTATGTAATATAAATTATTTACTGATATATTTATACCTTTATGTTAAATAAAGTATTTACTGATTTAGTTATATATACATGTGAATAAAAATTAACAAATTTAGTCATACCTGTATGTAATATAAATTATTAACAGTTTAAGCTATACCTGTATGTAATATAAATCATTATCAGATTTAGTTTTACATTTATGCAATATAGATTACTAACATATTTAGTTTTAACTGTATGTAATATAAATTATCAACATATTTAGTTATACCTGTATACAATATAAATTATAAAAATAGTTAGTTATACCTATATATGATATAAATTATTAACATATTCTGTAATACCGTGTAATATAAATTATAAAGATAGTTAGTTATACCTGTATATAATATAAATTATCAACAAATTTAGTTTTAACTGTATGTAATATAAATAATTAACACATTTAGTTATATATGTATATAATATAAATTATGAAAATAGTTAGTTATATCTGTATATAATATAAGTTATCAACAAATTTAGTATATTATATATTAGTAATCTATATTACATACAGTTAAAACTAAATCTGTTAGTAATATATATTACATACAGTTAAAACTAAAAATGTTGATAATTCATATTATATACAGATATAAATATTTTCATAATTAATATTACATACAGTTAAAACTAAATACATTGATAATCTATATTACATACATTTAAAACTAAATCTGTTAGTAATCTATATTACATACAGTTAAAACTAAATCTGTTAGTAATATATATTACATACAGTTAAAACTAAACATGTTGATAATTTATATTACATACAGTTAAAACTAAATCTGTTAGTAATCTTTATTACATACAGTTAAAACTAAATATGTCGATAATTTATATTACATACAGTTAAAACTAAATATGTCGATAATTTATATTACATACAGTTAAAACTAAATCTTTTAGTAATCTATATTACATATAGATGAAACTAAAAATGCTAGTAATATATATTACATACAGTTAAAATTAAATATGTTAGTAATCTATATTACATACAGTTAAAACTAAATATTTCGATAATTTATATTACATACAGTTAAAACTAAACATGTTGATAATTTATATTGCATACAGTTAAAACTAAATATGTCGATAATTTATATAACATACAGTTAAAACTAAATATGTTGATAATTTATATTATATACAGGTATAATAAACTATTTTTATACTTTATATTACATACATGTTTATCTAAATCTGTTAATGATTCATATTACATACAATTAAAACTAAATATGTTAGTAATCTATATTACATACAGTTAAAAATAAATATGTTGATAATTTATATTACATACAGTTAAAACTAAATATATTGATAATTTATATTACATACAGGTAAAACTAAAAATGTTAGAAATCTATATTACATACAGTTAAAACTAAATCTGTTAGTAATATATATTACATACAGTTAAAACTAAAAATGTTGATAATTCATATTATATACAGATATAACTATTTTCATAATTAATATTACATACAGTTAAAACTAAATATATTAATAATTTATATTACATACAGTTAAAACTAAATCTGTTAGTAATCTATATTACATACAGTTAAAACTAAATCTGTTAGTAATCTATATTACATACAGTTAAAATTAAATCTGTTAGTAATCTATAGTACATACAGTTAAAACTAAATATATTGATAATTTATATTACATACAGTTAAAACTAAATATGTTAGTAATCTATATAACATACAGTTAAAACTAAATCTGTTAGTAATCTATATTACATACAGTTAAAACTAAATCTGTTAGTAATATATATTACATACAGTTAAAACTTAAAATGTTAGTAATCTATATTACATACAGTTAAAACTAAATCTGTTAGTAATATATATTACATACAGTTAAAACTAAATATATTGATAATTTATATTACATACAGTTAAAACTAAATATGTTAATAATCTATATTACATACAGTTAAAACTAAAAATATTAGTAATCTATATTACATACAGTTAAAACTAAATATGTTAGTAATCTATATTACATACAGTTAAAACTAAATATATTGATAATTTATATTACATACAGTTAAAACTAAATATGTTAATAATCTATATTACATACAGTTAAACTAAATATGTTAGTAATATATATTACATACAGTTAAAACTAAATATGTTAGTAATATATATTACATACAGTTAAAACTAGAAATGTTAGTAATCTATATTACATACAGTTAAAACTAAATATGTTAGTAATATATATTACATACAGTTAAAACTAAATATGTTAGTAATATATATTACATACAGTTAAAACTAGATATGTTAATAATCTATATTACATACAGTTAAAACTAAAAATATTAGTAATTTATATTACATACAGTTAAAACTAAATATGTTAGTAATCTATATTACATACAGTTAAACTAAATCTGTTAGTAATCTATATTACATACAGTTAAAACTAAATATGTTAGTAATCTATATTACATACAGTTAAAACTAAATATATTGATAATTTATATTACATACAGTTAAAACTAAATATGTTAATAATCTATATTACATACAGTTAAATTAGGCCTAGGCGAAAGCCAAGTGTGTCCCCACTCGACAACCTAATGTTTAACCGTGAAATCAAGGTACTGATAGGACGTGATATAACATGGATTTGTCCTTGACTTACATGGCACGTGTCATCGATTACGGAGAAGGCACGTGTCATCGATTACGGAGAAGACACGTGACGTCTCGTCAGACATGGTTTATTCTGGTTGTTCGTTGTCAAACGTATCCATGTTAATTCATATTTTGCACTCCTCGATATTCAACGAGAATTACCAATTCTTTTATATGTCAGTGTTTTCGTTTTTAGGTTCATGTACTATTGTAATATTTTTCTAAAAAGACGTGACGTAGAAGTAGAAGTAGAACATCGACATTAAAATGAAACCAAAATGCTAACTCAAACTCGACAAAAATAGGGAAAATTCAAACAAAACAAGGGAAAATACAAACAAAAAATACGAAAAATACAAACCAAAAGAGGTAAAACACAAAGGAAAATAGGGAAAATATCAACAAAATATAGAAAATACAAACAAAACAAGGAAAATACGAACTAAACGAGGAAATTTAATTGAAACAAAACGAGGGGAAATACAAACAAAACGAAGGAAAAATCAAATTAAAACTAAGGCTAATAAAAAAAAAAAAAAAAAAAAACATTAAAAAAGGAAAGAAAACGAGGGAAATAAAAACAAAGCGAAGGAAAATAAAAACAAAAATATGGAAAATACAAACAAAACGAGGGAAAATACAAAGAAAAATAGGGAAAATATAAACAAAGATAGGAAAAATACAAATAAAACGATGAAATGCAAATTAAGCGAGAAAATTTAAGCAAAGCAAGGGAAAATACAAACAAAACGAGGGAAAATACGAAAAAAGAGAAAATTCAAACAAAACGAGGAAAATAAAAACAAAATCAGGGAATCTCCAAACAAAACGAGAAAAATACTAACAAAACTAGGGAAAATACAAACAAAACTAGGAAAATTAAAAAAGAGAGAAAATAAAAAACAGAGAGAAAATACAACAAAACGAGGAAAATACAAAGAAAACGAGGAAAATACAAACTGAATGAGAAAAAATATACAAAAAATACAAAGAAAAATACAGATTTCAAAGAGAACCTTAAAAAGAAGTTATCGACAAAAATGATCAGTACATCGTGGTACATGTATATCATTTATAGTCCAATCCTTACGTCTGTGGCATTCATACGTCAAGAAGCTCATGAAATCCCCACATTAAATCAATGTCCCAGTGTAATAGTACAGAAATAGGCAGTATATGTACGATGATTGTGTCAGGCGGATGACGAAGCCGTATCGGGCTCCATGTAATAGATAAATCATGTTAGCCGGATGTATAGATTGGTTTTCAGTACGAAATCGAACGCGGAAGTAGAATGGATTGTAAAAAAACACAGTTACATAGTAACCTCACAATACATACAGTATATTTTGTATATGTAGACTGGATTACAAAAAGTCGGGAGGATAGTAACTTTACAATACATACAGTATATATAGCCTAGATTGTAACAAGAGGCCCATGGGCCTTAACGGTCACCTGAGTCTTGAAATATTTCTGTATTTGATCCTTTTTGGCCCTGCCCACCAGCCCTTGGGGGCCAATAATTGCATGCCAGCAAACTGCCTTCCAAAACTGCTAATTCCAATAAAAATGACACAAATGATAGTCAAAAATATGATTTCCTTATATAAACAACAATAAAGGGTACATCCTTCAAAGGGGCAAATGGGGACCCCGGGGGCATGAAATACACAATTTTGGTAAAGCACCTTAAGACCTTTCCATCTGTGAAGAGAATTTAATTGTACCATATCTTGAAGCTGAGAAGAAGATTTTTCAAATTTTAGTCAATTTGACCCTTTTTGGCCTCTCCTATCAGCCCCTGGGGGTCGGTCAGGGCCAACATGTGCATACCATGAAACTGTCATTCCATGCTGATAATGTTAACCAAGATAAGATGAATTCCAATAGAAAGGAAAGAAACGATAGTCAAATATGTGATTTTCCTATACAAACTCTAGTAAAGTTTACCCCCTCCCCAAGGGCAAACGTGAGATCCCAGGGTTATGAAATTGACAATTTTGGTAAAACGCCTAGAGAACCCTTCCATCTATAAAAGTATTTGATTCTATCTTATTTGGGTCTTGCGTAGAAGATTTCTGAATTTTCAGTTAATTTGGCCGTTTTTGGCCCATCCCAAGAGCCCTTGGGGGTCAGTCAGGACCAATATGTGCATACCATCATGCTATCATCCCATGATGATAATGTTCATCAAGTTGGAATTAATTCTATTAGAAATGAAACAAATGATAGTCAAAAATGTTATTTTCCTATATACTGTATACTATAGTAAAGTTTACACCTCCCCCTCCCCAGGGGAAAACGTGAAACCACAGGGTCATAAAATTCAAAATTTTGGTAAAGCATCTTTAGACCTTTCCGCATGTGAACGGTATTTGATTCTACCATATCTAGAAGTTGAGAAGAAGATTTTTGAAATTTTAGTTAATTAGCCTATCAGCCCCTGGAGGTCGATCAGGGCCAAAATGTGCATACCATCAAACTGTCATCCCATGCTGATAATGTTTACCAAATTATAATGAATTCCAATTGAAATGGAACCAATAATAGTCAAAACATTACCCCCTCCCTAAAGGCAAACGTGAGACCCCAGGGTCATGAAATTCACAATTTGGTAAAGCACCTTATGACCCTTCCATCTATGAAAAGTATTTGATTCTACCATATCTGCAAGAAGAGAAGAAGATTTCTGAATTTTCAGCTAATTTGACCCTTTTTGGCCTGCCTACCAGCCCCTTGGGGTCAGTCAGGGCCAACATGTGCATACCATCATGCTCTCATCCCATGTTGATAATGTTTACCAAGTTGGAATTAATTCCAATAGAAATGAAACAAATGATGGTCAAAAATGTGAATTTCCTATATAAACTATAGTAAAGTTTACCCCCTCCCCAGGGGCAAACGTAAGACCACAGGACCATGAAATTCACAACTTTGGTAAAGCACCTTAAGAAAATTCTATCTGTGAAGGGTCGTTGATTCTACCATATCTGGAAGTTGAGAAGAAGATTTTTGAAATTTTAGTCAATTTGACAGTTTTTGGCCCCACCCCTAAGGCCCCGAGGTGGGAACCATATAATTCACAATTTTAGTTGATATTTGGCTACGAAAGCTTCCTGCCAAATTTCATTGAATTTGTTTGAGCAGTTTTGGAGAAGAAGTCAAAATGTCAAAATGTAAATTGTTTACGACTGACGACGGACAACGGACGGCGCCGGGCAAAGGTCATCTGAGACTTTGTTTAAGGTGACCTAAAAAGTCGACAGGATATTAACTTTACAATACATACAGTATATGTAGACTGGGTTGTAACAAGTCGGGAGGATAGTAACTTTACAATACATACAGTATATGTAGACTGGGTTGTAACAAGTCGGGAGGATAGTAACTTTACAATACATACAGTATATGTAGACTGGGTTGTAACAAGTCGGGAGGATAGTAACTTTACAATACATACAGTATATGTAGACTGGGTTGTAACAAGTCGGGAGGATAGTAAATTTACAAAACATACATCATATGTAGACTGGGTTGTAACAAGTCGGGAGGATAGTAACTTTACAATACATACAGTATATGTAGACTAGATTGTAACAAGAGGCCCATGGGCCTTAACGGTCACCTGAGTCTTGAAATATTTCTGTATTTGATCCTTTTTGGCCCTGCCCACCAGCCCTTGGGGGCCAATAATTGCATGCCAGCAAACTGCCTTCCAAAACTGCTAATTCCAATAAAAATGACACAAATGATAGTCAAAAATATGATTTCCTTATATAAACAACAATAAAGGGTACATCCTTCAAAGGGGCAAATGGGGACCCCGGGGGCATGAAATACACAATTTTGGTAAAGCACCTTAAGACCTTTCCATCTGTGAAGAGAATTTAATTGTACCATATCTTGAAGCTGAGAAGAAGATTTTTCAAATTTTAGTCAATTTGACCCTTTTTGGCCTCTCCTATCAGCCCCTGGGAGTCGGTCAGGGCCAACATGTGCATACCATGAAACTGTCATTCCATGCTGATAATGTTAACCAAGATAAGATGAATTCCAATAGAAAGGAAAGAAACGATAGTCAAATATGTGATTTTCCTATACAAACTCTAGTAAAGTTTACCCCCTCCCCAAGGGCAAACGTGAGATCCCAGGGTTATGAAATTGACAATTTTGGTAAAGCGCCTTGAGAACCCTTCCATCTATAAAAGTATTTGATTCTATCTTATTTGGGTCTTGCGTAGAAGATTTCTGAATTTTCAGTTAATTTGGCCGTTTTTGGCCCATCCCAAGAGCCCTTGGGGGTCAGTCAGGACCAATATGTGCATACCATCATGCTATCATCCCATGATGATAATGTTCATCAAGTTGGAATTAATTCTATTAGAAATGAAACAAATGATAGTCAAAAATGTTATTTTCCTATATACTGTATACTATAGTAAAGTTTACACCTCCCCCTCCCCAGGGGAAAACGTGAAACCACAGGGTCATAAAATTCAAAATTTTGGTAAAGCATCTTTAGACCTTTCCGCATGTGAACGGTATTTGATTCTACCATATCTAGAAGTTGAGAAGAAGATTTTTGAAATTTTAGTTAATTAGCCTATCAGCCCCTGGAGGTCGATCAGGGCCAAAATGTGCATACCATCAAACTGTCATCCCATGCTGATAATGTTTACCAAATTATAATGAATTCCAATTGAAATGGAACCAATAATAGTCAAAACATTACCCCCTCCCTAAAGGCAAACGTGAGACCCCAGGGTCATGAAATTCACAATTTGGTAAAGCACCTTATGACCCTTCCATCTATGAAAAGTATTTGATTCTACCATATCTGCAAGAAGAGAAGAAGATTTCTGAATTTTCAGCTAATTTGACCCTTTTTGGCCTGCCTACCAGCCCCTTGGGGTCAGTCAGGGCCAACATGTGCATACCATCATGCTCTCATCCCATGTTGATAATGTTTACCAAGTTGGAATTAATTCCAATAGAAATGAAACAAATGATGGTCAAAATGGGCCAACATGTAGCCCTCCACCACTGTAATACACCCATGTTATAATGTTAACCAAGTTTCGGAATCTATTCTCCATGATGAAAGAATTTG
>NW_022983009.1:0-17408 GCF_902652985.1 Pecten maximus
ATAGCTGATAAAGGCCTTATTTATAAATGGAATTTAGGCTAATTTGCATAATTTCCGTCATATTGTCCTAATAGAAATGCGAATCGGCAAGATTAAAATTGCCATAACTTAAGTATCCATCGAGATATTTTAACAATTCAAAGACCAAAATGCTCAACAAAGTAAGCTCTCTGCAATGAATATGGATTTTATACTATTTTTCCAACAGAAAAAAATCATGTGTCATACCTACTATGTGTTCTATGAGGAAGCTCAGTTAGTGAACAAAATGCAAGTTAACAGCTTACCTGTTACTGCTACGCGTATCGCTGCGGCAACAAAAGGAGATAAACTTTGGCACGCGTAATGGAATTTACCCGAAGTGGATGGCCAAATGTGGAAATGGGAGATGAACTTAAACCATATCACAGAATTTGTGATGAACTGACCATGGAGGAAGGATGCTTACTCAGAGGAGTACGAGTAATCATTCCGAACCAATATCAAAGTGAAATATTAGATGAACTGCATAGCAACCATCCAGGAATTGTTAGAATGAAATCCCTGGCTCGGTTACATGCATGGTGGCCAAACATGGATGTGGATATTGAACGGAAAGTGTCGGGCTGTGAGGCATGTCAGAAAGTACTACCAAATGCACCGAAATCTCCTGCAAACCCTTGGAGATGGCCGTCGGCACCATGGAACCGTATTCATATCGATTTTGCTGGACCATTCATGAGTGAAATGTTCATGGTAGTGGTCGATGCACATTCAAAGTGGTTAGATGTGATACGCATGTCTTCCACGACCACAGCCAGTACTATCAACGCGTTGAGGTATCTATTCGCGTCGTATGGTTTACCCAAAGAACTAGTTTCAGATAATGGACCGCAATTTACTGCAGCAGAGTTTGCCACATTCTTGAAAGAAAATGGAGTACGTCATATACTTTCTGCACCTTATCACCCCAGCTCAAACGGCGAGGCAGAGAGAGCTGTACGTACATTCAAGCAAGCTATGAAATCCCTGGTTCAGTCAGATAGTAGTCTGAACCAGAAACTTGCTTCGTTTTTGTTGTCGTACCGTACAACACCACACAGTCTCACCAAGACTCCACCCAGTGAACTATTCTTGGGAAGGAAGTTGAGGACCAGGTTGGATATTATGCGTCCGGATCTTTCTGGGAAAATTCAACAAAAGACTACACCAACAGAGTCAAAAACACGATTGTTCGAAATTGGTGACATTGTCATTACTCGCGACTACCGTGGAAACCCACGGAAACCTTCATGGATCAAAGGTATTGTTATCCACAAGCTAGGACCAATGACATATACCATTCAGGTGGACAACCTTATATGGAAAAGACATGTGGATCAAATACGTACATGTGATCCAGCTTGTAACTTTGAACCAAGAGAGCAAGCAGTTCCAGACACTCAAAATTCTCTCGACAGTCTTCCAGGTATCTTACCTAATCCAACCATTGGTACTCAGAGGATTCCTTCAGCAGATTGTCCAATTAGGATTCAAACCAGTGAAGTAGCTACTACTACACCAGAGACTGATCAGACTGATCCATCGACCAATGTGACACACGAACATCGCTATCCGCGTCGTGATATAATCAAACCATCGCGTCTGATTGAAAACTGTTAAATTTATAGCAGTGTGTTTAGTTCAGTGTTTATTGTGTTAAAGATTCATGTTGATTTTTTGGACATTGAACTTATGAACTTTAATTTGTTTAATTTCAACAAACATGTGAGCTAAGAAAGCTGTAATTAATTACAGGTTATTATGGATAATGGAAACCTTTCTTGAGAGAGGGAAAAGTGTTATGTATGTATCCGTTACTATCCGTGGTCATTATCCTGATGTTAGTACGTTCCTATAACAGAACCGCATGGTTCCGGTTTGTGTACTGCGCATGTTTGTAATGTTGTGACCCGCCATTAAAATGTTCCAAGCAGTGGTGCGTTGTCCTGGTAGTTTATAAGTAAAAGAACCAATACAAACACAACATATATTGCATCAATGTAGACTAAATTTCAGGGATCAATCTAGGGATTTTTTACTACCGTTTATGGGTAGGCTAGAACTACAGTGCAGGCCGTAGGAATGAACACAAAGTCACCATGTGTCGGCGTTTGATTTTCTATTCAAGGGGTCAATCACCGCGACTGATCACCCTAAATCTCTATCAGGGATCATGAACACGGCGTCATCGCGATCCCCGGTGGTAATGTGTTCATCAAAATCCGCGGTGATCGTTTCTCCGCGAAACATCAAAGCAATTTGTCCTCCGCGAATCCTGATGATGCAGCCCCGGAGGGCCACGATTACATTCAGCCCTCGGTTTTACCTGTGGTGGTGTGGCTCTCAGTTGACCATTATCGACCCTTATCGTTGTACGTGTACCGATTTTTTTACCGCTAGCAGTCGAGACGATTGGTAGATTTTGTGACTTACATGCAAGTGTCCTATCCCTAATGTAAGACTCGAATTCGAAGTGATACGGTTCTCCGTGACGATCATGGGTATAACTAAATAAAAAAAACATCTGGATACCGTATAGTGAGTCTACGAAATTCCCTTAACGTCTCAATTGCTGCTGTTGATAAATGATGTGGTTTAAATGATCTGCAATTCAATACTTGTATATAGGCCTATGCATTTAATCACTACTGATTTAGCTGACCTGTTTATAGATGGCGCTTTGTGCATGACCTCAGATGCCATGACCTCGGAGAGGCCACATAAGGGGCTCGTTATTTAGTGAAAGATCTCGGACTTATTTTTACGTGATCTAGCAAAGTCCTTAATTGCATAATTTAGTCATCACATATATCTGAAGTATATAGCTAGTAAGATGTCTGTTTGAGAAATTGATCCATATACGTGTACGACCTGTGACGGATGAGAAGACGATAAACATTGATAAGATCATTACTTGTCCTCGCGGGGACATAATGTATGTTTTTTGTTTCATAATTGTTTGAAGAAAACCAAATTTTGTCCTGAATACTATAGCTTATAATTATTTCGTCTGACTTTTTGTAGCGGGTTTCATACATAGACTGTACAATTATTTAAACATTTTGTAGTTTGAATACACGACTTAAAGACGTTGTGTGTTTTCTTACTATCATTATTTATGTTGATATACGTGTGTATATGCTACTTGCAGTTTACAGGGACGATTCCGGCGTGGCTAATAGCATAGACATACACTTGGGCGCATTCAAATTACCTGTAGATATAGAAATCCATGCTCATATTTTCCAAACTATATATATAGTAGTTAATCAACTTCATTATTTCATTAACAGCCAAATTGTCACAGCAAAATCATTATGCGAGGTCTCTTTTTTTTCGATTACATGCATGATTGGAATCTATGTGTGTATACTATAAATGTTGTGTATATTGTTAAATGGAAATTGTCAAATAAATATTGTTTGAAATACATAGACTACAGAATGATGTGTATGTATAGTCCGATGTGCCCTCTTTATTGTGAGAAAACAATACATTGGTGTATGTAATAAAGAAATCTATAAAATACATTTTAATATATTTCAATTAATTATAAGCATAACATGGGAATTTTTCCCGTCCCTTTTATTTTGGAAGCAAAACAAAATAACGTACTAACAATACAGACGTCACCATTACGATCAAGACCTAACGTCCAAACAATGTGAACTATTTCGTCCTTTCTCTATCTACAGACCAGTCTATTTTACGTCCAACGAAGCCTGATGATAGATCATGTAATTTGAAATTTTCCATTGAACTGGTAGGTAACAAAGGAGTTCCAGAAGAAAATATTTACCTTCTGTGAAGAGAATGTCGGAGAAGAGTATATAATAGATATATTATATCATTATCGTGGTTTTGTTTTACCGCAATCATTGAAAATTCGCTAGGAAATCATATATTCCAAATCGTTACCGTTTAAAACCAAATGAAATCAAACTGAATGATCTATTAAACGGTCATACTTATAAATGAGTTATAAATGGTGTATCATTATTTTCTAGAAAAAAATCTCTATATCGCGTAATATAATCAATTCAATTCAATTCATTTATTGACTTTAGGTCTATGACCCATCAGTACATAAATTAATATACATGTATTTATATATGTATATATATATATGAATACAATATGTATTATAATAAAATTACAAAACGTAATTGACTTATTATAATTAAATACGGAAACCGATTAACCGACATATGTACTATATTATGAGGAATATTAATCAACCATATTGTCTACTGGCAACATCAGCAAAAAAAATACATTGTAACCACTTAATCTTACAAGGGCTGCGCCCAATCACAGAATTGATACTAAT
Source organism: Pecten maximus (assembly GCF_902652985.1). Taxonomy (NCBI): domain Eukaryota; kingdom Metazoa; phylum Mollusca; class Bivalvia; order Pectinida; family Pectinidae; genus Pecten; species Pecten maximus. Next base: position 4,352 of record NW_022983009.1, read on the forward strand.
TATAATACACTGTTACAGAATAAGGATTCTAGGAGAACTTTTATAACAGTCAGTCAGAGAGACATGGAAAAATGCAATAACGTGGTACATCAAAACTCAACACCTATACAAACCGAGTATATTTACACAATTCTGCAACTAAAAGCTTCTTTGATAAATCTTCCTAGCAAATTCAATTCTTTAAGACTATTTGTGTTCAGTAATTCTATTACTTTGAAGACTGAAGGTTTTTTCTAAAAATATTTCTTTATATATTTTCCTCTAAGAGTTGAATATTTTTGACATACGAGTAAAAAATGAAATTCATCCTCAACTTCTAAAGAATTAGTTAATGCAATACCTATGACACCTGGGAATATTCCTATACCTTCCTGATTCTATAGCTAGATTGTGTGCTGAAAGTCTCAATTTTGTTATCATTTTTCTCAATTGACTTGGTAATGATTTGGTGAGGTAGAATTGCAGTGTTACTTTATTAACCATATGTTTGTATAGATCACATTTACTCGACATATGTAATGAGTTAAACAATGTCTGAGAGGCCTGGTCATTAATTCTTTCTTTTATAATAGGCATATAAACAAAATCAGAAGGTAACTGACGTAACCATATATATCCAAATCCAAGTTCAAATAATTTGTGCTTCACATGCAAGAGCCAATTCTGTTTTGGATTCTCTTTCTCAATTTCCATGTAGAGCAAGTTGTAAGCCTCTCTTAGTATACAATATCAGAATTCAACAATTTAAACCAAAATTTTAACATTCTATTAAGTTGCATATTCTTCAGTGGGAGTCGCCCAAGTTCGATATAAATCATAGCGTTACAGGTAGATTTTTTAACGCCCAGTAAGTTTTTACAAAATTCTAAATGTACCTTTTCAACTTCCAAAGCATTATGAGTACTCCATACTTCACAGGCATAGCAAAGAATACTGCTAATATAAGTATCAAACAAATGCAACATAGTTTTTATATTTAAGTTCAAATTATTTATTTTATTATAATCATAATTGAAGTTAGTGAAAGCGATATAGATTAATTCTCTATACACAGAACAATTACATGCCGTGTAATTACCGTTATAGAAATGTTTTCACCAACTGTTAACACCTGTCAATCACATATCTTAATTACAATAGAGAGTATACCTGTTTCGCAATGACCCCATCGGACCCCTATGGTTTTTTTACCTGAGGGGAGTATATGTTGTTATCCAGAAGGATTTCAGGCTGTAGTTGGTCCATGTCTACTACCTGTATCTCACATCTTACCGTAGGATTTTTTTTTTTAAATAAATAAATGAAATTACACGTTTTAAATCGCAACAATTAGTGTTCGTGTATTATCTCAATAATTAATAACAAATACACGGGATAACAGCTACCGTAATTATTTAAGTAAATATAAACTAAATATTGTGAAATTATACCCTTATGTTTTGGGCGACACTCTCATAAATCCTAGCGTAAGACTTTTTTTACAGAGAATTAATTAGACAATAGATTGCTGGGATACCTGCATCGAATGGGGTCGACAGTTTACCTGATGACACACCATCATCAGGCACAGCCTACTATAGCTCCGCCCACATACTCTCAGATTTGTTGCCGCAGGTGTGATTGACATGTCTAGATGATTTTTACAAAGGACATCGTCGAAGTTTTAATCGTTTGCTGATGTCACTGCATGTTCATGAAATTAATGTAAAGGCTATAAACAGACATATAGATTCGCTTGTTACCGTACATTGATTGATTTATTTAATCAGAAGACAGTTACCTGTACAATAGCAAACTCGTAGAGACTCGGCAAAAATCAGACACCGCAGATCGTCAGTACCGACCGCAGTGCAATTTAATTAGGGTGCATGTGATTATTTATTTATTACCATATTTCGTTCAATTAACGCATTAAAATCAGACACATTGTTGACTTGAACATTACAATAAGCAGACATCTGTCTCCGGCCGTATCTTCATCTGTGTACCATTGTCGTGGTCATTTATTTGCTACATAAAATACTGTGTTATCGAACATAAACATAATATGTCGTTACTAAAACCAAAGACATATATATGTCTCTGCTAAAACATATATATCATGTGGCATAAAACTTAGTTGTTGCTAGCCACATCGTCATTCACAATATAAAAGTGGTACGCATTCAGATATTTTCATTTATATTTATAACGTACCCTCATGTGAGCCCACAGGCGCTTGCATAGAAAATATTACTTTCAATTTTTTTTTGATATGACAGTGGTATGTTTAATCTGTTAGCGCCTGTGGTAGGACTGTGATCTAAAGTTTTCTGACTGCAGTTCAAAGGAACCTTGCAACTTACCTGTGATAAACGGTGACGAGTACACAACTAAATTCACACATGTTCCTAATAATTTGATAGTTGTGTAATTGTCTGTAGCTAATTTCAGGTATCAAACGTCATTTTTTCAGCGGTATTATCAAGCAGGGAAAGTAACCATTTAGGAACACAAAATGTCAAACTTTTCAGGAAAATCAAAACCGAGAATAATATGCATAGAAAGAAAAAAATATTGGGAGAAAGATTCTATGGTCGGTTAATTTATGTACATGTCTGTGATATTTAAATAAGACACACTAAAAAAAATACCGAAGACGAGTTTAAAGTTCTTTATTCGAGGTACGGACAAAGGCCCCCCCCCCCCCCCCCCCCCCGGACAATAGCCCCTCCGGACAAAAGGCCCTTCACACTATTCATAGTACAAATGTATAACACAATTATTGATCACTTTAGCCACATACAATACCGACAAATGGATGTGATATCTAGCGTGTACTGTACAGAATGACCATGACATTATTATAGTAAACAATTGCTGGCATATTTGTAAAATTTTCAGATTGTAAATACCAAGTATACATCATGTATGTATATTTACTATATCTTCATCCAATACACACACATGTATGAATACGTGTGCCTGTTCACTCGTCTATACATATACAACACGTATCATTCAAAAGCAACTTAATCCAAAATGCTCAATTTTTTATACTCTCTTCTTTATCACATTTTTGAATTGAATATTCTTGTATTTTGTACCATCATGTGACTGTTATTTTTCATTGTTTTGTTAATTTTACGGGAGAAGTCGTTTATAAGTTGGTAAAATTTGCTGACTAATCCCTTTGTCATTTCTGTATATCAATAAAATATGTTTTAACTTAAACTACAACACGTGTACAGTGGACCCGCGATAATCCGGACGCCGATAGTCCGGACAACTCACAGTCCGGACGGAAATGCACGGGAACGGATTTCCGTAACGTTATTTGTACTCACCAGTCCGGAAATTTGGATTCTGATTCCGGAAGCCCATTTTGGGAACGGAGCGTACTTTTCATTAGTAAATTTCCCTCAATAATCCGGACGATTTCTTCACCACGAGGAGAAAAAAATGTCGGGGCAAGTCACCCGTGTCGACAGCTGTACAGACTATCACTTGACACTGTGCGTAGTCATAGCGACCGCTGCTAGGTCATAGCCCCGGGTGTTTACCTGTGTTACAATGTGTAGCTTTTGTTTTTATAACGGTACATTGCTTTTTCTCTACGACCTAAATGTTACAGTATTAAAGGATTTTATAGTATAGCCTGGTCTTGCTTTTATCAACTTGACGTACAATATCTATGATAGTTATTTTACAGACGGCAACTTTTATAGGAACACATATTGCTATTTCGTAGTTAGCAAGAATTTATGCACAAACATACAGTGCGTGATACGATAATTAATCAATCTCAAATACATGTAGTAAATTTATGATCGGTAATTAACATCATAAACGCTTGTATTGGGTAAACACGGATATCGGCTTGTAACACCGTTATGTGAAACTCATTGAAAGATGCATGCTATTAATTACATACACATTTACGTATTAAGCAGTGATCACAAGAACTGGGTTGATTACACACAAATTAGTCAATAGTCGTCTGATACTTAATTAATTATGTAAGCGTCACATTGTTAAGTGAATACGGGTTTAATAATTATCGGACATCTTGGGTAGTTCTCGCTAGTGTCCCGTACTTTTAAATAGATAGCTTGGGGTTTCTGGTACGTAAAAATCATAAAAAACATGGACTGATGGTAAGTTGTAAAATCCGGATCTTTTATTGTATACATATATACCCTTACACGAGTGTAGGACAAAAGCCTCCCCGGACATTAGCCCCCCCGGACATTAGCCCCTAGGACAAAAGCCCCTCCGGACGAAAGCCCCCCCGGACATTAGCCCCCCCGGACAAAAGCCCCTTCTTTATAAATTTAGCTGGTATACTTTATATAAATGTGTACTTTTGAAAAACAGAAACTATATATATATATATTGTTGTTTTTATCTCTGAAAATTGGAGAATAATTGTGTGGAAAATGGTTCTTGGTTCAATGTCAGTGTAGCATTATATGTCTGTGGTTAAACATCATAATTTATTTTTTCAAACTTTATATTATTAAGTAAGCTAAAAAATTCAGGAGAGTTCTCCATGATGAACAAATTGTTACTGATTACACATAATTTTTGACTTCCTAATATACTGCAAATATTGATAATCAAAGAAATGTCTACAAAAGCAATAAACATTTGATCCCTATTTGCAGTGTCTCAAATTATAATATAATAAGTACATAATGTACCTAACCAAACATGTTGCTCTGTGTTGTAATACGTTTAATTTTAGGAATACAATGTAATTAAAATCAAAGAAACAATGAAGCCATTAATGGTATATTTCTTTCCAGGAAAATGCAATATCAATGAAAAACCTACCAAACACATGTGTAACAGCTTATTGTTTATGTAACAGTTCAAGTAGTTGTTTTTCGAACTGGTTGTTTACATTGCAGAAGCAACTGGTGACTGAAGTCACTTACATATATATGTAGCACTTAATATAACCACTGCTAAAACATATATTGTAATTTAAAAAAAAAATGAATAAATAAAAACATAAAAAATAAAAAATAAAATATAATTTTTTTTTTATGAAGGGGCTTTTGTCCACTTTTTGATTAGTGTGAAGGGGCTAATGTCCGGGGGGGCTTTTGTCCTAGGGGCTAATGTCCGGGGGGGCTTTTGTCCGTACCTCCCCTTACACATAGTGATATGTGATTATATGCATGTATATAACAATTAATTTACTATTTACATCATAAACAATATCCTATCATAGATTTGTGCTGGAATTGCACATACAGACAATTCAACTACTAATAAAAGTAATACAACATATGTATGAGAAACATTATATGACTATACATAATTATTGGTTATTTGAAGCCATTCTAATTTTCTCTTCCTTGCAAATTTAATATATTTAGCAAGATTTGAGATATAACTTCTATTATTTCTTGTTAACAGCTCTATTAATTTGAACATGCTAGGTTTTCATACAATTATAAGATTTAATGCATTTCTTTCGTAATTTATACAAATAAGGACAATTTAAGATGAGATGAAATTGAATGGAGTGAAAATAGCCTTCATAGCGTAATTGACTTAATTACGTGGTGGTCTTAAAGTGTACCCGTAACGATTTGCTATTTCAAGTTTAAATGTGATTTAGGATGAAACTAAAAATGCTGAAAGGCCGACTTTCACAGCGACTTTAGTTTTAGAGTAATTGCGATTTTTCTCGAACCCAGAGCCGTTGACTACGTTTCGGTGACCTCTGACCTGTGACGTCAGAGGTTTAATGGGATCAGAGCCGTCATATAGGAAATATATATAGAAACAAACGTGAACACGTGCCTGCAATTAATGCGAATGAGACAATAATGAAAGTACTGAATAAACTTTTTGACTTATATTGGTGAGTTAGTTAATAACAAATGTTACCGAAACCAGGGGCATATAATTTTCTATTATAACGTGCCATATACAACATGTAACATCTTATTAATTTTCTATTATACCGGGCCAAATACAACGTGTATCATCTTACTCATTTTCTAATATAACAGGTCGTATATAACATGTAAAATTTGAATAATTTTCTATTTTAACGGGTCGCTGTAACATGTAAGGCATTTGAATAATGGGTCGTTTACAACGACTTACATCATATAGCCTTTATTATGAGGGCATTTCCGGGTTGTTACATACCAATATTGATTTCGGTTATAATACTTCTAGTAATAGAAATTTAAAATACAATTCATACACGATGTGAAATAAAAGTTAAAAAATTGGAATTTTTATTAGCCAAAACAGCAATAGATATGTTGCAAATACACTTGAAGATACCGTTATTTGTGATTTTCGGAAAGATTCATAGAGTAAATTTTCAACATCGTGGGTTTATGAATGAGGCAACTTAGGTTAATCATTCTATAGACAAACCTTTAAGATACATTTTTTTTCGCTTGAAAGGAAAACGAAACCCACTGAATTCCAAAAATAATATGTTTGATTTCAACAACTTAAAAATGCCTTCCCTATAGTAACACGCAATTCTTAATAAAATTCAAGCTCAATTTACGTACAACATGTGAAAGTATATCTTCGGAACTTTTTTGAAGTACAAAGAAACCAAACGCGAGAACTCACAAGAATTATCGGCGTGTGCCGATTAGAACACCAGACACTTGTAGTGCAGTGACAGGTGTGACGAGCTTGTGGACCATAATTTCACACTTGGTAATTGTTTAGCGGTTATACTAAGCCACTCAATTCGTAATTCTCCGAACATGTTTCTAATCTTCTAAAGTCCTGTTTTAAGTGAAGATATGACTTGTGACACACGAATGGAAAGTAAAACCACAATGATCTCGATCACTTCACAATAATGACACAATAACAAAAAAAAAATTTTTAATGATAATAAAAAATAAATAAATAAAATTTGAAAAATTCATACACGAAAATTATTGCGAGTTAATAAGTTTTAGTATTAATTATGATAAATCACGATGAACTAAATTGTATGTTTTCTATATATATATAAAAAAAGGAGCGAAAATGATGGTTTTAATAAGAACCTATACTATGTACCTGTACATAAAGTATCAATTATATTATAATTGTTGCGAATCACTTTTATTTAATTTCACTGACAACGATCATATAAAAATTATATCTTTCTCAAGAATGTAATCGTCCGTTATCCCTGAGACCATGACATGTGAAATACCCTCGGGATAAAATCTGTATATGTAGAAGTTTGTTGCAGGCTCCAACACTGGTATTCATACGTGAGAGATTTAGTCTATTGTAGATCATGATGATTATAATAAATTACTTTCTGAATTAAGTGTTCTTCATGACTTGAAGCGGGTTTTGTATAGAATATAATGCTTAGATTTTATCTCGGCACTCGGCCAACTGATTTTGATGTAGTTCGCGACATCATTCTTTGGTTTTTACAAAAAATACCATGTTTGAATATCGTTTTTTTGTTCTTGGTACACTTTAACACCGAGTTTCACCACGTCAGCATTTGAACACCAAGAACTTTAACTCTGTACATGTTCCACTTGTGATATATACTGAAATGACTAAAGTTTTATATACATGTATGACTAAAAAAAAAACCCACATTTTATGTTAAATATTTTATTAGAAAATGTTTTTAAATAATGCAATGAACTTTCAAAATACATGTCAAATACAATTGATATAATTCATATATATTCATAAATATATATGATCTCTAGCAATATAGTCTTTGGAAAAAACATTTGATTGTGTCACATGGATTCTAAAATAAAGAAATGCTTTAACAGCTTAATATTTAAATCACACGCTTCAGAAAAAAATATACGTTGAAATTTTATTGTTATCACATGAAATAATCAGCAAATATGTTTTTTATCTTCTGAAAACCACCGTACTGTCTTCTTAAATAATGTTAAATAAATATAATGTTTATTATCAAAAATACCAAAGAAACTGTTGATGTAATACCATGTACTGACTTTCGTATGCGTGAAGTATCACTATCGAAATGGAGATCATTTACAAATCGTGTGCTTTTAACATGCATCTTATTGCCGTACTCAACAAGACAAACACCGTAACATGAATTAAATAACTTCCACAATTCCAATGATCGATGGTAAAATTATGGATTGATATACATGTATTTAACTCGTTATGGTCATAAACGTGATAAAACTAACTTTCTGATAGCAAAACTTTAAAAGAATAGTTATCATTTATTTGAAAATATATTTATCTGTAAAAGATTGATGCATAGTAATAACAAGACATTTCGTAACTGTCTTGTAAATCTTACCTGTGCACGGAGAATGACTTGTCAATCATTCTTATCAACCAATGAAATACGCGCAAAGCCTTTCCGCGGCGTTTGATTGACAGCAACAATGCTCACTGAGGTGTGACGAACTTCAGTGTCATCTGCTTTGTATAAGGTGACTTGTCAATCTAACCGATGAAATTCGTGCAAGTATTAAGATTTTATAAAAATCATTGAAATCACATTTTTGATAGAAACAGTAACCATAAAATAGGCCAGAGTAAAAAAAAAAAAAACTCAGTGACATGATATTAATGTGAAGACATGAAACTGCCGGTACATTTAACACCCATATTATATGGATACCCTAAGATACGATATATTGCAGGTTTTTGACTATGCAACCAGTATCATTACACATAATTAGTGTTATTCCCACTTTTGATCAGTTTCATATGTGGAATTAGCCAGAGTTTCTATTGGCCTCATCTGGCACACTACGATATGAAAACATGGAATTCTCCGACAGCTGACAAGATTTTGGTCCTAATACAATAAAATCGGGAATGACATAACACTTACATATATGGATAAATGAGATATTTATTTACCCCAGTATACCCATTTAGTCCCATCTAGGTGTTTTATTCAGTCCTTATAGACCCTCGCTTTACGCTAGTCAATATTTCATTCTGGATTCGACGCCATGTTGCTAACTATACATTGTAGGTCGCGGTCGGCCTAATTACCTAACCATGTGCGATGATACAACTTTTATTTCTATAGATTTTATCGCTTATAATTAAGAAATTATGAATTTTTGAATTTAATATAACAGGTTTTGTGAAATAATAAGCTTAGTTTTCTTGATTCAAACTGCTTTAGAAGAAAAACACAATAAATTATATATGGTCTTTTCGGTCCATTGCGTTCCGATTCGGGTTGTTAGTCGTACTGTCACTTACAAAATGGCAGGTCAACAGCGTGAAATTTTGACTAGGGTAAAGCAAGGGTCTATACTGACGGAATAAAACACCTAGGTGGGACTAAATGGGTGATCTGGGGTAAATAAATATCTCATTTATCCATATTGGTAAGATACGTGCGATTTCACACCGGTTTTATTGTATTTACACCTTATATCTTAGCGACACCAAACGGTGACGGAACATTCAATGTTTTCATATAGTAGGCTAGTGCGTTCTGGCCCTACACCAGAAATGTATGCAAATTATATCCTTACTTGGATTAAAGTTGTTTGAAATGATAAATGATCATCACACAGTGATTCTTAGATCTACTACTCAAGAAATAACTTCCATCAAATCTACTTTCTTTTACCTGTCAGCGACACACAGCGGAATTTTTACAGTTCTTTATATATCTAAATATACTACACATTATCTATGTCCCCTCTAGACTACGACTAGTGACAAAAAAAATCATCATATTTTCAAGCTAAGTAAAACTGATGTTTAAATTCTACGGCATTTATAAGAGATGGAAACAATTAAAACCAATGGCAAAAGGTTATACCATACGTCCCTGGTCACATCGATCATAGCGTTGATGGGTGTCAGTTATATACATGTAATTACTCCATACCGATTCATATTACAGGTAAATTTTATCGCATGAGTCGGCACCGATGAGTCCTGCTGATCCTCTGTGATCCTCTGTGGTCCTCAGTGTCTCGATCGCGGAGGTTCACCGCGGCACGCTTGGTCACCGCGATCTTTGATGATTTAACCCCGATGATTGATTGGCATAATTGGTCTATCACCAGGAAACACGGTGATTATTTCTCCATGTACACTCGTCACCATAAATCGCGGGGGAAAGGGTAGAAGTATTAAAAGCTACGGTCCTTACTGTAGTTCCCCTCAGGATTTTGTTCCATTTTCCCCCTCAGATTTCTGTTAAATTCACTGAAATATTGTATTTTTCCTCATTTTTATGGCAATAATATTCCCAAATACTCTAGATTTGCTTTCCTAATTAACCATTTGCTGTTTTTACTTGGAAAATGTGTTTTTAAAGAAAAAAAATGAAACTTTGAGATTTTTGAATTTCCCCTTTTCAGAACTGATTTTCCCCTATGGTCCAAAAAGGTTAGTTTCCCCTAAATTTTAGATTGATCCCTGGTAGTGATCTCTCAACCACTTTAGTTGTTTTTTTTTCAAGCATATTTCGTTGCGTCTCTGTGGGGACTCTGCCAGCGGTCCACCTCTGAGGAATGAGTGTCCTGTGAGGGTTTTTGCCTGCCCAGCAAATCGTTAAGTGATAGGCCTATTTTAAAATATTTTTTTCTGTATCATACAGATGAACATCGAACCTATTAACATGCAAAATTTGACTTTAATTGGACAAGTGCATACATGTAATTTACAGATTTAGTGACGAAGACGAAGTTATGTCCGCAATTCATTAAATGATATTTTAAAATCATTTTTTTCTGTATCAAACAGATGAACATCAAAGCTATTAACATGCAAAATTTGACTTTGATGGGACGATTGCATATTATACAAATATACCGTCAATGTTACAATGCAGGATGAGTGTCCCGCAAGGTGTTCGCATACCCTGTGGTTTTGGCTGATGAATTACAGTGTGTACCACCTAGTGAGTGTCCTGTGACGCCGTGCCAACCTCGGGTACCTCGACATGTTAGTTACTGATTCTTGCCACAGGCATGGCCACTGATAATTGAACTGCTATAATTTTAAAACTACGTCTGTTATATAAAAGATTATAAATATAAGCATTTCCCTCCCTAAGTTCGTTTATTAAATAAGAATTATACAAAAAATAATTTCATTATCCTGGAAATATACACATTTTTTTCCTATGTCCTTTCAGAGACATATATACAGATATATGTCTCTGGTCCTTTTCATTCTGGAAATACACATATTTCTCTCCTATGTCTGTATATATGTACATGTTGGCCCTAGTAGACCCCCAGGGGCTGGTGGGCGGGGCCAAAAAGGGTCAAATTGACTAAAATTCCAAAAATCTTCTTCTCTACTCTCAGATATGGTAGAATCAAATACTCTACATAGATGGAAGGATCTTAGGGTGCTTTACCAAAATTGTGAATTTCATGACCCTGGGGTCTCACGTTTGCCCCTGGGGAGGGGGTAAACTTTACTATAGTTTATATAGGGAAATCACATTTTTGACTATTATTTGTTGGATTTGTATTGGAATTCATTCTAACTTGTATCAAATTATCAGCATGAGATGACAGTTTGATGGTATGTACATGTTGGCCCTAGTTGACCCCCAGGGGCTGGTGGGCGGGGCCAAAAAGGGTAAAATTTACAAAAATTTCAAAAATCTTCTTCTCTACTCTCAGATATGTTAGAATCAAATACTCTTCATAGATGGAAGGATCTTAAGGTGCTTTACCAAAATTGTGAATTTCATGACCCTGGGGTCTCATGTTTGCCCCTGGGTAGGGGGTAAACTTTACTATAGTTTATATAGGGAAATCACATTTTTTACTATTATTTGTTGAATTTTTATTGGAATTCATTCTAACTTCGTTAACATTATCAGCTTGGGATGACAGTTTGATGGTATGTACATGTTGGCCCTGACTGACCCCCAGGGGCTGATGGGAGGGGCCAAAAAGGGTCAAATTAACAGAAATTTTAAAAATCTTCTTACAGCCCATTTAAGGTAGAATTAAATACTCTTCACAGATCGAAGGGTCTTAAGGTGCTTTACCATAATTGTGAATTTCCTAGCCCTGGGGTCCCGCGTTTGCCCCATGGGAGGGGATAAACTTTACTATAGTTATAGGGAAATCACATTTTTGACTATCATTTGTTTTATTTGTTTTTAAATTCATTCTTTCATTCAAATTTACTGAAATATTTCAAAAATCAGGTGACCGTTAAGGCCCATGGGCCTCTTGTTTTACATGAACAATAGATTAATACAATCTTGTATCTTGATAGAGAGTCATCCTAATTTATTAGCTCATCTGGTCTGAAGGACCAAGGTGAGCTTATGCCATACTGTGGCGTCCGTCGTCCGTCCGTCAACAATTGACTTATTTGACTTCTTCTTCATAACCACTGATCAGAATTTGAACAAATTTAGTCAGAAGCATCCCTATGGCAAGGGGACTCAAAATTGTACAAATCATGGGGCTGACCCCCTTGGGGCCTCTGGGGTGGGGCCAAAAGAGGTCAATTTGGAGCTATTGATATCAACGACTTCTTCTCTGAAACCAAGCAATGGCTATCGCTCATATTTGCCAGGTAGCATCACTATGGGGTGGGGATTCAAAATTGTACAAATGATGGGGCTGACCCCCCCCCCCCCAGGGGCCTGAGGGGCAGGGCATAATGTGGTAAATCTGGCTATATTGATATAAACGACTTCTTCTCTAAATGTACAAATGATGGGGCTGACCCCCGAGGGGCCTGAGGGGCGGGGCCGAATGTGGTCAATTTGGCTATATTGATATATAAACGACTTCTTCTCTGAAACCAAGCAATGGCTATCGCTCATATTTGCCTGGTAACATCATCATGGGGTGGGGATTCAAAATTGTACAAATGGTGGGGCTGACCCCCCAGGGGCCTGAGGGGCGGGGCCGAATGTGGTCAATTTGGCTTTATTGATATAAACAACTTCTTCTCTGAAACTTAGCAATGGTTTGACTGGTAGCATCCCATTGGGGTAGGGATTCAAAATTGCATAAAGGAAGGAGCTGACCCCCAAGGGTGCAGAGGTTAGGGTCAAAAGGGGTCAATTGGTCTAAACAAGTTCTTCTCTGAAATAATGTATAACTTTGTG
>NW_022983010.1:0-34213 GCF_902652985.1 Pecten maximus
AGGTAATCACATTTAAATTTAACGAGAACAGGTAAGATACAGGTAAATGTTTTCAAAATGGCAAAATCACAAGTTTGTGAAGTTTTTTTGTTCTTTTCAGCACTTTTCACACAAGTCAACATTCAAAATTCATTAATTTCTCTCGTGGTAATCAGTAAAACAACCAACTCTGCACAATGGCATATCACAAAATTGGCACATGAATGATGTCTCCACTGCACGTCCCTTTGGAGTTTTGAACATTCGAACATTGCTGACACACCCTCTTTCGACCCTCAATCTTCACTAGTTTATGATGGTTGATGGCACCAAGCACAGGAATGTTTTCATCATTTCTAGATTTCCTTCCTGCTCTGTATTTCCTACAGGTAAACCCTGCTTGCAGCTGATCAGCAACATCCACACGGAATTGTAGGTGATCATAATATTTCTTCGGTGGGGGATCTTTGTTCTCTGTTTTCTGAAATAAGATCCAGGCATTTACAATAGCCAAGTTCACAACATACCACATGATATATCGCCACCACTTATTCCCTGGTCTTCCAACTGGATAGTAGGATGCCATTTGGTCAAACTTATCTACACCGCCCATGTACATATTGTACGAGACATTCACGTGAGGTTTATGAAGATCCTCGTTCATATTTGGCTGTTGAGATGTTGGCAAAAATGTTATTTGTCTTTTATCCTTGAATGCTGTAGCAAGCAGATTTCCTTTCTGTACCTGTACAAGCTCCCCTCTTCTTTTCAGTTTTGCCTTTTTTACATCATCTGGAACACCTTTTCTATTTGACATTATAGTTCCGCAGACATAGGTATTCACAAGTTCTAGATGCTCAGCCAATGTCACTGATGAAAAGAATCTATCAAAGTACAAATGTCTGTTCTGATTGTGGTAGGACTCAGACAAGCTCCAAACTACATCATACCCTAGCCCATACTGCCTATCCCCGCCAAGTTTTTTTCCGGTGTATATTTGAAACTTGCAACAGTATGCCGTATCTGCCTCACATATCTGCCAAACTTTGATTCCCTATTTAGTAGGTTTAGCTGGCATGTACTGCCTGAAGTGAACTCTTCCTTTAAATCCAATCATGCCTTCATCTATAGAAAGTTTCTGCCCTGGATTGTAGTTTTCTTGTAGTTTGGGGACTATGAAGTCTATCATATTTCTCACTTTGAACAATGGGTCATATTCAGGATCGTTCCTCCCTGGAACATTGCTAGTGTCACGCAGGTGAATGTATCTATTCATGATGATGAATCTACTCTTTGGAAATATGGAGCTAATATATGGATCTGAAAATCGTTTATCAGTGCTCCAATAGTTCGCAAGTCTAGGGAGCCGACGCACACCCATCATAATGTTTACTGAAATGAACGCCCTTACCTCAGAGGCTGACGTCGGCGTCCATTTTGGATCTGGCCCTTTTTGTTGAGCATATCTATTAGTCTCTTCTGCTACACTTTCGAAGAAACATTGCGGTAAAAACCGTTGAAAATACTGAAGTTGGTTTGCATCAGACTGAAGGCCATGTTTAACTCTGGTAATTTCATTGAAATCTGGCAAAATAACCTCCGTTAATGTACGAGTCCATTCAAAGTTCAAATTTTCTAAATATGGGTCGCCACCATTTTCACTTTCGATTTCATTGTCACTGAAGTCGGCAGTATCCTCCTCCTCATCATCAGAATTATCAGAAAAATCAATGTCTGATTTGTTATATGATTCAACCTGTTCAAGTTCTTGCTGTTTTAACATACATCTCGCGTTTGCCTCGTCGATGTCCTGTTCGTCGAACCCATCAAAGTCAGACTCATCTGACGACTCCATGATTCATTGATGAAGTATCATAGTTAGTCGTAAAAACTTCAAAATCTTCTGTTATTCGCCGTAATTCCTACAAACTTTTACATGGTTGTAAACCGGAAATAACAACCGATCAGATTCACTCAAACTCTTTACGATAATGACCTCATTTCCGCTGTGGTTAGGTAGCAACGTAGTGACGCTACACACATACGGATTGGGCCGGTTTAACACAAAACGATCGCAGCCGGTTTCAGCCGGTTTCAGCCGATTTAACAGCGAAAGGGTTAATGAAAATGTTTTAACTGAATACTGTAAAATTTTAGTCCTGCTATATGCAGATGATACTGTTATTTTTGCAGAAAATGCACAAGAAAGGCAGAAATCCTTATAAGTTTTTGAAGAGTATTGTACGGAATGGAAAATATCAGTAAATACATCGAAAAGTCAGTCAAGGCTAACATGTGTATGTACACCATCAAATTGTCATCACATGCTGGTAATGTTATCCAAATTAGAATTAATTCCGATAGAAATCAAACAAATGATAGTCAAAAATGTGATTTCCCTATATGAACTATAGCAAAGATTACCCCCTCCCCAGGGGCAAACATGTGACCACAGGGTCACGAAATTTACAATTTTGGTAAAGCACCTTAAGACCCTTCCATCTATGAAGAGTATTTGATTCTACCTTATTTGGATTGTAAGAAGAAGATTTTAGAAATTTCAGTCACTTTGACCATTTTTAGCCCAACTCATTAGCCCCTGGGGGTGGGACAAGCAGGGCCAACATGTGCATACTATCAATCTGTTATCCTATGCTGATAATATAAACCAAGTTAGATTGAATTCCAATAGAAATCAAGCAAATAATAGTCAAAAATGTGATTTCCCTTTATAAACTATAGTAAAGTTTACACCCTCCCCAGGGGGAAACGTGAAACCCCAGGGTCATTAAATTCACAATTTTGGTAAAGCACCATAAGACCCTTCCATCTATGAAGAGAATTTGATTCCAGCATATCTGAGAGTAGAGAAGAAGATTTTTGAATTTTTAGTCACTTTGACCCTTTTTGCACCCCCCCCCCCCCCCCCCCCCCAGGCCCCTGGGGGATGGGGACCATATAATTCACAATTTAAGTTGACCTTTAGCCATAGAAGCTCCCTGTCGAATTTCAATGAATTTGGTCCAGTGGTTTTGGAAAAGAAGTTGAAAATGTAAATTGTTTAGGAAGGCATTACAGACGACGGACAAAAGGTGATTAGTATATATAGGTCACTTGAGACGAAGTCTCAGGTGACCTAAAAAGTGCATATGGATTTTCTCCGTAGTATCATAAATGTTAAAAGGAATGCGCCATTATATGTTATATGGACGTTTAGGACGTTTGCCTCTAATTTTCTACATAAGGAGTCATATGATCAGTTTTTGGCTTCGGCTAAAGAGTGGTAATGATCAGTTTTTGGCTTCGGCTAAAGAGTGGTAATAGAAACAAGATATCTTACTGTATGTCCGATCATAATAGTGGTTCTCATATCCATAAATGGGTACAGTTTGTAGAAAGTATTTTTAATGAAACTGGTTACAGTTAACTTATGTATGGCTGACCCTATACAATACTAGCGAATATTCTAAGAACTTCAACTATGTCATGATAGATATATAGTCTTAAAAAACAGTATTCGCAAATATGACATGATAATGTTTTCCATTCTGGTAAAAGTGTATGCTATAGAATGTTTAAAAATTGTATAAATTTAGAATCTTATCTTTTAATTTTACCTAAAAGTTTAAGAAATACTGTACAGCTAATCACGGTCTTCCAATTGAAATCGGAAGATGGGAAAACGTTCCTAGGGAAGAACGTATATATGTGTACTGTGCGATAAACAATCCATTGGAGATGAATACCACTATATTTTTTAATGTGATTTTTTTCCGTACTGAAAGAAATAAATATATTCCTAAATACTATATTCATTATCCAAATACTATAAAATACTCTGAATTATTTTGTACAACAAATTTGAAAGTATTGAAAAGATTATGTGCTTTTCTCCATTTTATTATGCAAACATTTCAGTCTCCATGTTAACTATACCGGTGCTATCTATTATCTAATGTTAATTATTTGTGTATGTTCTCGTATATATGATCTGAGTGTAGAGCTGAAACGAATAGCAGATTTTGGCATTCGAATATTCGTTTGGTATATAGTGGAACTTCGTTAACTCGAAGTCGACGGGACCACGAAAAAACTCGAGTTATCCGAGTGTTCGAATTAAGCGATTTTGCCGTTTTAGCTGAAAATTATGTCTTATTGGTCAACATTATAATCATTATACTTCGCTCTGTCGCTCATCATTTGGAAACCTGGTCAATAACATGTAATATATAATTTCTGTGTATGATTGTTAGCACTTGTATTTGGTTGTAGTTTGCCGATATACAGCACGATAAAGTTTCTTTCACTTAGTCACTTCACATAACATGCACGTGGCAGTCATGTTTGCAAAGGTAAACGATAACACGAATTCGATAAATTACAAGTTATAAAGTCAAAAACAAATACCGTTTACTTTAACACAGATTCGCATGCAAAACGTAACAGAACCTTACCTGATTATTGGACAATATCAAAAATGTTGAGCTACTACTTTTATTGATAACCAAACCCTGCATTACTGTAATTTTGAGGCAACAGTTGGGCCATGTTTGGTGATATGTTACTGAACTAGACTTAGGAACATAATTTTGGAGTGTTTGATAGAGCTGATGACAGTTGAACTTTACCCTTCAAGACTAACGCTATGTTATATCAGCATATTTAATTAATGAATAATTCCCAGGGGATGTGTCATTCACAACTGTAAAAACATCAGCCGGGATCATCTGGTTTTGTTAGCGATAGTCACTTGATATCGTGGTAGCTGAGTTTGTTGCATATCGGTGTACTTATACCGCCTCTGATAATACCTGCAAATGAGTAAAGTCCCCGTCTTTTGTTACATAGACTTTTTCTTTATTATTTCAACGACAATTTTTTTGATTTTATAATTTTATAATCATTAGTTATATTTGTCCGATATGTTCTATTCAAATGAATTTTTTAAAAAATTCTTTGCACTAGTGACAACTTATGTTTGAGTAATTGTCATTCAAGTAAGATTTTACTTGATGACAACATTTTAGTTGTTTACAGTTTTTCGATTGTGATTTTTCGATTAACCAGTTATTTTAGCTTTAATGTTTTTGTATATAGACTTTGAGAATATTCGACCGATGAAGTTGTAACTTACGGTTTAGCGTCATTCGTTATCTGTGTAGGTTACATTCCTTATTTGAATGGTAGTTGTTTCGTATGTCTCATATTAGAAATCGTATACTTTGATTTCTAGCTTATACTGACTGCAAGTTTAATTTTAATTCATTGATATATCAACTAATGTAATAAATCGGACTCTGAAACTATTATAAAGTAAATTTGCCATGTTAAATGGTGTTCCTGATTTTGTAAGTTGTCTGTCATATTTTCAATTTCAATGTTGGATAGTTGTTTAGATCAACTAATCTAACATTTATTTCAGAAACAAATCTTCAACGTTAACGTATTTTCAGTTATAGTTATATGGAGGTTTCATCCACACTGCCCTGTAACTATTTAAGACTGATACACCCTTATTCTACTCAGCAATTACCTAATACCCTGAACTTAATGATCTTGCTTTAATGATTTTGTACATTCTTTAAACCGTTGTTCTATTGTTTTCAAATGTTTTATTCAAAACTGAACTAATCAATGGTTGACCACAAGTTGAAGTCTCATACCAGTAACGTTTAAAGTACAGCACTTACTATTGAAGTCATTCAGAATGTTCAATCATTTCATTCACCATTTTGAAACCCTATTGCATGTCAAATATTGAATACGCACGAATTGCAAAACGCATACGTAATTTTTCACTAGTTGTACAAGAACAAAAATAAACTGTTATTATAGTTTTTAAAGAACTTGATGTTATCTTATTTTTTAAAAGTTATCCTTGTGTTTAAAGCTATTTTTAAACATTACTCTAACTTAGATTACTGTTGATCTAATTCGATTTACGAGATTTATTTGTTTTCATAAATCTAGGGAAAAAGAATTTTGTAAAGTATTTGGTAATCTTGGATTAGTTAAAAAAATTAGGTTTTGTTCAGTAAATTGTTTTGTGCCTTCACTAAAACGTAGTGATTTTCAAATTTACAATGAATTAAAATGTCCAATGTATATTGAATAGTACAATATTCAATAATAATTTTCTTAGCTTGGAATATTTGGAAACTTTTTGGTCTTTAAATGTGTGAATTGGCAACTCTTTCCAAGGATGATATTTGAATCCGTCAATGCTATCTTAATGTATCACAAGATGTTTCTACTTTATTTGGTCTGGCATCCATTGTTGTACAAAACATCATAAGTGGGATCATTCAATGATAGGCAATTTGTCGGTACGCAAGCCAGAAATTAATGTGGAGGCACATTTTGGCGAAATCTGTATTTGAGAATTTCTCTTTGAATGTTGCCTTATTATGAGTTGTTGACTGACATTAATTGTGACATCATTCTCTTGTTTCGGGACGTCTACATCTTTCTCATCAGTAGCTTTGTATGAACTTCTCCATCGTTCTAATATGATTCCTAATTGTGTACTTTGTGTTAATCCTTTTCCAGGGTTGGTCTTATAGTGCAGTGGAAATTTAACGAAATTGCACAAATATTTACCTGATGGTTTTTTAACTTGCTGGCGCTTCTACTATAACGATTGGTGCCGTAATGGTCTGTTTCGCCAGAGCTCTCTCTGTGCTTTGGTTCATCCTCTGTTTGCTTTATCGATTTTTGTATAATTGTCATGTTTATGTAATCGACAAACTGTGAAGTAAGGTTTGCAGTATGTTTTAATTTTGATCAAGTAACATCGCTTGTATTGTTAAGTTTTGGAGCTTCTTTTGAATGGTTCATTCCTGATTGGCAAGACTTCCTTCATCTCTGCTAGGAATGAATCCCTATCCAATGGTGGCTGAACTCCAGATGGTCGGAATGATGTGTAGTCTGATTTATCAGCATTACCTGTAAATAATGATATAAGATTGATAAAGATCAGAATTTATTTGGTTTATTTTTGTTTAACTTTCTACACAACCAGAGTCATTAAAGGACATGGAAGTTTTTTTGTATAAGGGAAAGCCAGAGTGCCGAGAAAACCAATCAACCTATAGTCAGTATCTGGTACTGCTCAACATGAGTTTCAAAGTTGCGACAGAGGCAGAGGGCTAATGAAATAATGTAGGGACACCTTAACTACTTAGCCAGCATGACCCCTTAAAGAATGTAGAGCAAGTAATAGTCATGAACCTGCAGTTAATTCTTGTTGAAAGTATGTGTATAAATTAGGAAAATTGACAAAAGCAATTTATTTAGTCTTGATGCCCTAAACAAGATTTTGTTCTAGTCATTAAGGTTAGAGGTCAAATTAGAAGTTATATTTTCCAACTTGGGTAGACACCAGGTCACTTGCTATATTCTAGTGCATATAGTACACTCAAGCTCTCTGTCATCCAAAAAAAAAAAAAATCCATTACTTTTAAAATTTCATTATGTTAAACATTGATCTATCAATTCCCAACACACTATTTAATACATATACATACCAGTATTTGTGCATTTTCGAAATTTCATCTGTTCTGCCTTTTTGGGGGACAATTTCCTCTTTCTTGGCTGGCTCCATTTACAGGGTTCAGCGGTTGGCGCTAATTCCCCAGACTGCTTTTTCTCTGTGATGTCAACTAAGCCATACAGAAGACCTGCCACATGGTTGCACGATTCTCCATTTCTGCAAATAATACAAGAAAAAAACTATTAACATTAACCCTTTTTTATATTAATACTTGACATTCTTCATTTATGGTACATATAAAATTTCCCAACTTATAATATACAATAGATTAATTCATATATGTTGAGATCAACTATGCATATATATATAATCAGATATATCAGTATATTTTATGATCAACACTGATCATAAATCAATAATCATGATTACATATATAAAATTAGGATACATATGTAGCGGAACTGCACCGGGTCGATCAGCAACCAGGTAGTTCAATGCAATAATTAATGTAAAAGAGTGTATAAAATACAAATATCAATATTTTTTTTATAAATTGTGAGGAATCATAGAGGACCTAACCCCCGGGGCCCTACTGATGAGATAAATGAAATGATTTTTATCTTCGAAAAGAAAAAAAGCATCTGACTAGTGTTTGGAGGTCCTAGTTCGAACACTTGTCAGTTCATGCATTGTTATCAATACAACTACAGATATATACACTGTATTACAAGAATGGAGCAGATTTGTATATTTTTGCACACATTTAGTTTTACAACATACACATGTACACTCAGTATACTAATTATCATCAACACATTTTTACATAACATGCAAATGTATATTGCTTACCCAGTATATACAATGTACAGTGACTGTCATGAAAATATAATAGACTATATTTTATACATTCTAAATACACTCACCCTGCAGGACAGTTACAATCAGCTGCATGCACTTGTCCAGTCTGTTTCGATATACATATCCAAACACTGTAGTCAGGAGACTTGTTCACATCTGCCGTTGGCATGGATGGTACCACTTTACATGATACATAGCAGTGAGAACAGAGGTCTGTGATAGGGCTGTATCGTATGTGGTGAACATGACTATCTTCATAGAAGACCTTTCAAATCAAATCAAATCAAACTATAGTTATTGTCGCTACATGTATACAACAAATAACATATATAAAGCATACAAATTATGTATTTGGTATTAGATTGATATAAGAAAATATGACAGACTAAAAGATAAGTGTTCATAATATGTCAATCATTATACATTTATACATTGTGGTTGTATATTAATACAGTACAGAAGATAAAACATATCAATATCATTCAGAACCTGTTATCTGACAATCACAATTTATTTGACTTTGACTAGAAAGATACCTCGGATAATCATACAAAAGAAATATTTTATAAAACAACTTCCAGTAGTTAAGAAATATTAAAACTTTGGACCACCTCTCACCTTTGCTTTAAGTTGTTTAACAGCACCCATTGGAGCATTATCAAACGTCCGCTGTCTGTTCAGAACAAGGTAATTATATAAGGCATCTTCTAGAAACATAGGTATCTGCCTAACATTGTCGGTCCAGTTCTTCAATGTGGATGGGTGGGGTAAAATTTCGCCAAGAGGGGACACGAACTTACGGGCTTGGTAGAGAGTGGATTGTCTTTCATCTTCCCGCTGTAGTATATCTTTCCGTCTGATACCAAGGTTCAACACACCTTTCGCACGTTCCTTTAATTCAGCTGATCGTCCACTAACTGGCTGGTCATGCTGGCGCAAAAAACTCTTCAATTCTTGAACAGTAAGCCGATCAATTGTCTGCAGGTTCACGTCTTCATTCTCTTTGTTTATACTGTTGCTACGGTCCGCCATTGTTTACTGAACTATCCGGAAGTAATGCGAGACGTACTGCCCTCTGGCGGTACACAAGGGGGATAATAACCGTGATACGGCCTATTGTACGAGACATTCACGTGAGGTTTATGAAGATCCTCGTTCATATTTGGCTGTTGAGATGTTGGCAAAAATGTTATTTGTCTTTTATCCTTGAATGCTGTAGCAAGCAGATTTCCTTTCTGTACCTGTACAAGCTCCCCTCTTCTTTTCAGTTTTGCCTTTTTTACATCATCTGGAACACCTTTTCTATTTGACATTATAGTTCCGCAGACATAGGTATTCACAAGTTCTAGATGCTCAGCCAATGTCACTGATGAAAAGAATCTATCAAAGTACAAATGTCTGTTCTGATTGTGGTAGGACTCAGACAAGCTCCAAACTACATCATACCTTAGCCCATACTGCCTATCCCCGCCAAGTTTTTTTCCGGTGTATATTTGAAACTTGCAACAGTATGCCGTATCTGCCTCACATATCTGCCAAACTTTGATTCCCCATTTAGTAGGTTTAGCTGGCATGTACTGCCTGAAGTGAACTCTTCCTTTAAATCCAATCATGCCTTCATCTATAGAAAGTTTCTGCCCTGGATTGTAGTTTTCTTGTAGTTTGGGGACTATGAAGTCTATCATATTTCTCACTTTGAACAATGGGTCATATTCAGGATCGTTCCTCCCTGGAACATTGCTAGTGTCACGCAGGTGAATGTATCTATTCATGATGATGAATCTACTCTTTGGAAATATGGAGCTAATATATGGATCTGAAAATCGTTTATCAGTGCTCCAATAGTTCGCAAGTCTAGGGAGCCGACGCACACCCATCATAATGTTTACTGAAATGAACGCCCTTACCTCAGAGGCTGACGTCGGCGTCCATTTTGGATCTGGCCCTTTTTGTTGAGCATATCTATTAGTCTCTTCTGCTACACTTTCGAAGAAACATTGCGGTAAAAACCATTGAAAATACTGAAGTTGGTTTGCATCAGACTGAAGGCCATGTTTAACTCTGGTAATTTCATTGAAATCTGGCAAAATAACCTCCGTTAATGTACGAGTCCATTCAAAGTTCAAATTTTCTAAATATGGGTCGCCACCATTTTCACTTTCGATTTCATTGTCACTGAAGTCGGCAGTATCCTCCTCCTCATCATCAGAATTATCGGAAAAATCAATGTCTGATTTGTTATATAATTCAACCTGTTCAAGTTCTTGCTGTTTTAACATACATCTCGCGTTTGCCTCGTCGATGTCCTGTTCGTCGAACCCATCAAAGTCAGACTCATCTGACGACTCCATGATTCATTGATGAAGTATCATAGTTAGTCGTAAAAACTTCAAAAACTTCTGTTATTCGCCGTAATTCATACAAACTTTTACATGGTTGTAAACCGGAAATAACAACCGATCAGATTCACTCAAACTCTTTACGATAATGACCTCATTTCCGCTGTGGTTAGGTAGCAACGTAGTGACGCTACACACATACGGATTGGGCCGGTTTAACACAAAACGATCGCAGCCGGTTTCAGCCGATTTAACAGCGAAAGGGTTAATGAAAATGTTTTAACTGAATACTGTAAAATTTTAGTCCTGCTATATGCAGATGATACTGTTATTTTTGCAGAAAATGCACAAGAAAGGCAGAAATCCTTATAAGTTTTTGAAGAGTATTGTACGGAATGGAAAATATCAGTAAATACATCGAAAAGTCAGTCAAGGCTAACATGTGTATGTACACCATCAAATTGTCATCACATGCTGGTAATGTTATCCAAATTAGAATTAATTCCGATAGAAATCAAACAAAACAAAAATGTGATTTCCCTATATGAACTATAGCAAAGATTACCCCCTCCCCAGGGGCAAACATGTAACCACAGGGTCACGAAATTTACAATTTTGGTAAAGCACCTTAAGACCCTTCCATCTATGAAGAGTATTTGATTCTACCTTATTTGGGTTGTAAGAAGAAGATTTTAGAAATTTCAGTCACTTTGACCATTTTTAGCCCAACTCATTAGCCCCTGGGGGTGGGACAAGCAGGGCCAACATGTGCATACTATCAATCTGTTATCCTATGCTGATAATATAAACCAAGTTAGATTGAATTCCAATAGAAATCCAGCAAATAATAGTCAAAAATGTGATTTCCCTTTATAAACTATAGTAAAGTTTACACCCTCCCCAGGGGCAAACGTGAAACCCCAGGGTCATTAAATTCACAATTTTGGTAAAGCACCATAAGACCCTTCCATCTATGAAGAGAATCTGATTCCAGCATATCTGAGAGTAGAGAAGAAGATTTTTGAATTTTTAGTCACTTTGACCCTTTTTGCACCCCCCCCCCCCCCCCCCCCCCAGGCCCCTGGGGGATGGGGACCATATAATTCACAATTTAAGTTGACCTTTAGCCATAGAAGCTCCCTGTCGAATTTCAATGAATTTGGTCCAGTGGTTTTGGAAAAGAAGTTGAAAATGTAAATTGTTTAGGAAGGCATTACAGACGACGGACAAAAGGTGATTAGAATATAGGTCACTTGAGACGAAGTCTCAGGTGACCTAAAAAGTGCATATGGATTTTCTCCGTAGTATCATAAATGTTAAAAGGAATGCGCCATTATATGTTATATGGACGTTTAGGACGTTTGCCTCTAATTTTCTACATAAGGAGTCATATGATCAGTTTTTGGCTTCGGCTAAAGAGTGGTAATGATCAGTTTTTGGCTTCGGCTAAAGAGTGGTAATAGAAACAAGATATCTTACTGTATGTCCGATCATAATAGTGGTTCTCATATCCATAAATGGGTACAGTTTGTAGAAAGTATTTTTAATGAAACTGGTTACAGTTAACTTATGTATGGCTGACCCTATACAATACTAGCCAATATTCTAAGAACTTCAACTATGTCATGATAGATATATAGTCTTAAAAAACAGTATTCGCAAATATGACATGATAATGTTTTCCATTCTGGTAAAAGTGTATGCTATAGAATGTTTAAAAATTGTATAAATTTAGAATCTTATCTTTTAATTTTACCTAAAAGTTTAAGAAATACTGTACAGCTAATCACGGTCTTCCAATTGAAATCGGAAGATGGGAAAACGTTCCTAGGGAAGAACGTATATATGTGTACTGTGCGATAAACAATCCATTGGAGATGAATACCACTATATTTTTTAATGTGATTTTTTTCCGTACTGAAAGAAATAAATATATTCCTAAATACTATATTCATTATCCAAATACTATAAAATACTCTGAATTATTTTGTACAACAAATTTGAAAGTATTGAAAAGATTATGTGCTTTTCTCCATTTTATTATGCAAACATTTCAGTCTCCATGTTAACTATACCGGTGCTATCTATTATCTAATGTTAATTATTTGTGTATGTTCTCATATATATGATCTGAGTGTAGAGCTGAAACGAATAGCAGATTTTGGCATTCGAATATATTCGTTTGGTATACAGTGGAACTTCGTTAACTCGAAGTCGACGGGACCACGAAAAAACTTCGAGTTATCCGAGTGTTCGAATTAAGCGAGTTATCGTTTTTGGTGAAAAGTTTGGTCAATATTTGTCAACATTATATAATCATTATAACTTCGCTCTGTCGCTCATCAGTTTAGTGTGAAGACTGGTCAATACATGTAAATATATATGTAATGTTTCGTTATGTCACTTGTAATTTGGTGTAGTTTTGCCGATATACAGTCACGATAAAGTTTCTTTCACTTAGTCACTTCAATAACGATCTGATGTGCAAGTCATGTTTACAAAAGGTAAACGATAAAACGGAATTCGACAAAATAACAAGTTATTAATGTCAAAACAAATAACCGTTTAAGTTTAACACAGATTGCATGCAAAACGTAACAGAACCATTACCTTTTATTGGACATATATAAAATACTGTTTGATCGGCCTACTTACTTTTTATTGATAACCACGCCATTCCATGTGTATTAGCACCGGAAGTTGGGCTGCGCATGTGCGTATAAAATGCTACTGTAACTGAGTTGGCGTTTTACCCGATTTATAGACAGCACTGACCGTTACAGTTGTACTCTGAACACCTCGGCAGTAATAACGCTATTGTTTCAGCAGTTTAAAGATTTAATAGGCGCCGGTGACTGTGTCATTTCTACACCTGTAAAAACATCAGCCGGGTAGATCTACCGGTGTGTCAGAGATTAGTTCCGCTTGAGCGAACGGGTAGATGAGTTGTTGACTATCGTGTGTACTGATATCGGCGACCGCCTTGGGAAATTACCTGATGTAAGTAAAGCAGTACTTTTTATCACCAAGACTTGTTGTTATAAGATTCAACCGACAATTTCTTTTATGAATTTATGAAACACTTATAATAGCATGTAGGTTAGTAGTGCCGATATGTTCAGTATTACAAACGGAATTTAGCTCTTAAAAAATGTCGGCGTTTGCCACCGATCGACGAAACTTATACTTCGAGTTATTCGAACATTTCAAGTAGGATTTTTATTGTTGGGACCAAATTTTTACTTCGTATTATCCGAGTTTTTCGAGTTATCCGAATTCGAATTATCCGAGTTTATTTTACTAAGATAAAGAGAGAATTCGGCCGGGACCGGCGAGGTACTTCGAGTTAAGCGGGGTATTCGGGTTATCCGAGTTCGAGTTAACGAATTCCACTGTATTTGAATAGTATTTGAATATTCGGTAGTGTACAGTCGATACCTAAGAAAATGTAATTATTTCTGATTTACTAAGCTTAATAGATGACTGAAAAGCTTTAAATAAGTAACAGTGATATATACAACTGAAGAATGGCCAGAACTAAGTCGGAAGCTCACTTTTATAAACGTAAAATTCGCGAAATTAAACATGGCTGGCCTACCTGATTGACAAGCTTGTGTCTGTCATATTGTCAATGTCAAGAGAAGGAATATTTGCATTATAAGACCAACAAATAATTAAAAAAATCAACGTTCACTACATTGGGTCTGTATGTACAATAACATGAAATAAAAATGACCGCGAACTTTCCACTTGTTAATTTTTCCTCTGTCGGTTGAGCGCTTGTAACCGGGAATGTTGCTATTGTTTCAAAGTGTTTTATTGACACTGACGTAATGCATATGGCGCACCACATAGTTGACAGTACTGTACACAGTACGGATATGAAAGATAGCAGCACTGTACCTTATTTACGATGTCATGTCAGAAAATGTTTACATCTTTTCATTCACGCGTTTTGGAACCTATTCATGTCAAAATAGTTGTATATACATATATTATTATGTTAAACTGAATGCTGGATTGGAACGAAAATCTGACTTTTGAACACGTTTTCAATGAGTTTGGCCCGGAGATGTTTTGCTATGTTGGATGTA
This sequence comes from Pecten maximus, assembly GCF_902652985.1. Taxonomy (NCBI): domain Eukaryota; kingdom Metazoa; phylum Mollusca; class Bivalvia; order Pectinida; family Pectinidae; genus Pecten; species Pecten maximus. The sequence goes on from NW_022983010.1 coordinate 14,763, forward strand.
TAGTACCTTTGTACGTTAAAACCCCTAAACATAGCTTACATTCTGCTTAAGAATTATTGGAATTTAGCTGGAAATGCTCCCAAACTCAAATAGAACGTTTGTACATGTTTCACATCAAAGGACGAAGGGAAGTAAATATTGTACCGAATATTCGAATACCATTCCACTATTCGAATATTCGGGGAATTGGTATTCATTCGCGAACATTCGTTTCAGCTCTATCTGAGTGTCAAATAAAAACTTCTGAAACATCTCAAACTTCTGATGTGTAACTTGCTCTCTTACGACACACGGTGTAACTGTGGTGACACGAGTACATCCAAGACAACACAAACAAGTGTGACCTAGTGCAATGAGTAGTTGAGTACACCTTCTTACATACATAGGGAAGGTAATGCATATAACAAGTTATTTCTGGTATAATTCTTATATACAGACATAGGAGAGAAATGTGTGTATTTCCAGAATGAAAAGGACATAGGAAAAAAAATGTGTATATTTCCAGGATAATGAAATTATTTTTTGTATAATTCTTATAAACGAACTTAGGGAGGGAAATGCTTATATTTATAATCTTTTATATAACAGACGTAGTTTTAAAATTATAGCAGTTCAATTATCAGTGGCCATGCCTGTGGCAAGAATCAGTAACTAACATGTCAAGGTACCCGAGGTTGGCACGGCGCCACAGGACACTCACTAGGTGGTACACACTGTAATTTATCAGCCAAAACCACAGGGTATGCGAACACCTTGCGGGACACTCATCCTGCATTGTAACATTGACGGTATATTTGTATAATATGAAATCGTCCCATCAAAGTCAAATTTTGCATGTTAATAGCTTTGATGTTCATCTGTTTGATACAGAAAAAAATGATTTTAAAATATCATTTAATGAATTGCGGACATAACTTCGTCTTCGTCGGTAAATCTGCAAATTACATGTATGCACTTGTCCAATTAAAGTCAAATTTTGCATGTTAATAGGTTCGATGTTCATCTGTATGATACAGAAAAAAATATTTTAAAATAGGCCTATCACTTAACGATTTGCTGGGCAGGCAAAAACCCTCACAGGACACTCATTCCTCAGAGGTGGACCGCTGGCAGAGTCCCCACAGAGACGCAACGAAATATGCTTGAAAAAAAAAAACTAAAGTGGTTGAGAGATCACTACCAGGGATCAATCTAAAATTTAGGGGAAACTAACCTTTTTGGACCATAGGGGAAAATCAGTTCTGAAAAGGGGAAATTCAAAAATCTCAAAGTTTCATTTTTTTTCTTTAAAAACATATTTTCCAAGTAAAAACAGCAAATGGTTAATTAGGAAAGCAAATCTAGAGTATTTGGGAATATTATTGCCATAAAAATGAGGAAAAATACAATATTTCAGTAAATTTAACAGAAATCTGAGGGGGAAAATGGAACAAAATCCTGAGGGGAACTAGATCTACAGTAAGGACCGTAGCTTTTAATACTTCTACCCTTTCCCCCGCGATTTATGGTGACGAGTGTACATGGAGAAATAATCACCGTGTTTCCTGGTGATAGACCAATTATGCCGATCGATCACCGGGGTTAAATCATCAAAGATCGCGGTGACCAAGCGTGCCGCGGTGAACCTCCGCGATCGAGACACTGAGGACCACAGAGGATCACAGAGGATCAGCAGGACTCATCGGTGCCGACTCATGCGATAAAATTTACCTGTAATATGAATCGGTATGGAGTAATTACATGTATATAACTGACACCCATCAACGCTATGATCGATGTGACCAGGGACGTACGGTATAACCATTTGCCATTGGTTTTAATTGTTTCCATCTCTTATAAATGCCGTAGAATTAAACATCAGTTTTACTTAGCTTGAAAATATGATGATTTTTTTTTGTCACTAGTCGTAGTCTAGAGGGGACATAGATAATGTCTAGTATATTTAGATATATAAAGAACTGTAAAAATTCCGCTGTGTGTCGCTGACAGGTAAAAGAAAGTAGATTTGATGGAAGTTATTTCTTGAGTAGTAGATCTAAGAATCACTGTGTGATGATCATTTATCATTTCAAACAACTTTAATCCAAGTAAGGATATAATTTGCATACATTTCTGGTGTAGGGCCAGAACGCACTAGCCTACTATATGAAAACATTGAATGTTCCGTCACCGTTTGGTGTCGCTAAGATATAAGGTGTAAATACAATAAAACCGGTGTGAAATCGCACGTATCTTACCAATATGGATAAATGAGATATTTATTTACCCCAGATCACCCATTTAGTCCCACCTAGGTGTTTTATTCCGTCAGTATAGACCCTTGCTTTACGCTAGTCAAAATTTCACGCTGTTGACCTGCCATTTTGAAAGTGACAGTACGACTAACAACCCGAATCGGAACGCAATAGACCGAAAAGACCATATATAATTTATTGTGTTTTTCTTCTAAAGTAGTTTGAATCAAGAAAACTAAGCTTATTATTTCACAAAACCTGTTATATTAAATTCAAAAATTCATAATTTCTTAATTATAAGCGGTAAAATCTATAGAAATAAAAGTTGTATCATCGCACATGGTTAGGTAATTAGGCCGACGAATCCAGAATGAAATATTGACTAGCGTAAAGCGAGGGTCTATAAGGACTGAATAAAACACCTAGATGGGACTAAATGGGTATACTGGGGTAAATAAATATCTCATTTATCCATATATGTAAGTGTTATGTCATTCCCGATTTTATTGTCAGCTGTCGGAGAATTCCACGTTTTCATATCGTAGTGTGCAAGACGAGGCCAATAGAAACTCTGGCTAATTCCACATATGAAACTGATCAAAAGTGGGAATAACACTAATTATGTGTAATGATACTGGTTGCATAGTCAAAAACCTGCAATATATCGTATCTTAGCTAGGGCATCCATATAATATGGGTGTTAAATGTACCGGCAGTTTCATGTCTTCACATTAATATCATGTCACTGAGTATTTTTTTTTTCACTCTGGCCTATTTTATGGTTACTGTTTCTATCAAAAATGTGATTTCAATGATTTTTATAAAATCTTAATACTTGTACGAATTTCATCGGTTAGATTGACAAGTCACCTTATACAAAGCAGATGACACTGAAGTTCGTCACACCTCAGTGAGCATTGTTGCTGTCAATCAAACGCCGCGGAAAGGCGTTGTGCGTATTTCATTGGTTGATAAGAATGATTGACAAGTCATTCTCCGTGCACAGGTAAGATTTACAAGACAGTTACGAAACGTCTTGTTATTACTATGCATCAATCTTTTACAGATAAATATATTTTCAAATAAATGATAACTATTCTTTTAAAGTTTTGCTATCAGAAAGTTAGTTTTATCACGTTTATGACCATAACGAGTTAAATACATGTATATCAATCCATAATTTTACCATCGATCATTGGAATTGTGGAAGTTATTTAATTCATGTTACGGTGTTTGTCTTGTTGAGTACGGCAATAAGATGCATGTTAAAAGCACACGATTTGTAAACGATCTCCATTTCGATAGTGATACTTCACGCATACGAAAGTCAGTACATGGTATTACATCAACAGTTTCTTTGGTATTTTTGATAATAAACATTATATTTATTTAACATTATTTAAGAAGACAGTACGGTGGTTTTTAGAAGATAAAAAACATATTTGCTGATTATTTCATGTGATAACAATAAAATTTCAACGTATATTTTTTTCTGAAGCGTGTCATTTAAATATTAAGCTGTTAAAGCATTTCTTTATTTTAGAATCCAATCAAATGTTTTTTCCAAAGACTATATTGCTAGAGATCATATATATTTATGAATATATATGAATTATATCAATTGTATTTGACATGTATTTTGAAAGTTCATTGCATTATCTAAAAACATTTTCTAATAAAATATTTAACATAAAATGTGGGTTTTTTTTTTTAGTCATACATGTATATAAAACTTTAATCATTTCAGTATATATCACAAGTGGTACATGTACAGAGTTAAAGTTCTTGGTGTTCAAATGCTGACGTGGTGAAACTCGGTGTTAAAGTGTACCAAGGACAAAAAAACGATATTCAAACATGGTATTTTTTGTAACAAGGGCCCAATGGGCCCAAATCGCTCACCTGCAATGCAGTGATCTTTTCATATATGGATCCTGCAGTTATTTGAAAGCATGCTACAGGACCAATATAATGTCTCTCTGCACTTTGGCTTTTCACTAAAAGTCATTTAAAGATTTAAGCATACTTGATCGACGTGACCTTGAATGAAGGTCAAGGTCATTCATTTGAACAAACTTGGTAGCCCTTCACCCCAGCATGCTACAGACCCAATATCAACTCCCTGGGACTCTTGGTTATTGAGAAGAAGTTGTTTAAAGATTTTAGCCTTTTTGACCCCTGTGACCTTGAATGAAGGTCAAGGTCATTCATTTGAACAAACTTGGTAGCCCTTTACCCCAGCATGCTACAGACCCAATATCAACTCTCTGGGACTCTTGGTTATTGAGAAGAAGTCGTTTAAAGATTTTAGCCTTTTTGACTCCTGTGACCTTGAATGAAAGTCAAGGTCATTCATTTGAACAAACTCGGTAGCCCTTCACCCCAGCATGCTACAGGCCAAATATTAGGTCTCTGGGACTCTTGGTTATTGAGAAGTCGTTTAAAGATTTTAGCCTTTTTGACTCCTGTGACCTTGAATGAAAGTCAAGGTCATTCATTTGAACAAACTTGGTAGCTCTTTACCCCAGCATGCTACAGGCCAAATATTAGGTCTCTGGGACTGTTGGTTATCGAGAAGAAGTCGTTTAAAGATTTTAGCCTTTTTGGCCCCTGTGACCTTGAATGAAGGTCAAGACCATTCATTTGAACAAACTAGGTAGCCCTTCATCCCAGCATGCTACAGACCCAATATCAACTCCCTGGGACTGTTGGTTATTGAGAAGAAGTCGTTTGAAGATTTTAGCCTTTTTGACCCCTGTGACCTTGAATGAAGGTCAAGGTCATTCATTTGAACAAACTTGGTAGCCCTTCACCCCAGCATGCTACAGGCCAAATATTAGGTCTCTGGGACTCTTGGTTATTGAGAAGAAGTCGTTTAAAGATTTTAGCCTTTTTGACTCCTGTGACCTTGAATGAAAGTCAAGGTCATTCATTTGAACAAACTTGGTAGCCCTTCACCCCAGCATGCTACAGACCCAATATCAACTCCCTGGGACTCTTGGTTATTGAGAAGAAGTTGTTTAAAGATTTTAGCCTTTTTGACCCCTGTGACCTTGAATGAAGGTCAAGGTCATTCATTTGAACAAACTTGGTAGCCCTTCACCCAGCATGCTACAGACCCAATATCAACTCCCTGGGACTCTTGGTTATTGAGAAGAAGTCGTTTAAAGATTTTAGCCTTTTTGACTCCTGTGACCTTGAATGAAAGTCAAGGTCATTCATTTGAACAAACTTGGTAGCCCTTCACCCCGTGCATGCTACAGACCCAATATCAAGTCCCTGGGACTCTTGGTTATTGAGAAGAAGTCGTTTAAAGATTTTAGCCTTTTTGACTCCTGTGACCTTGAATGAAGGTCAAGGTCATTCATTTGAACAAACTTGGTAGCCCTTCACCCCAGCATGCTACAGACCCAATATCAAGTCCCTGGGTCTTTTGGCTATTTAGAAGAAGTCGTCTAATTTTTTTTTAGCCTTTTTGACTCCTGTGACCTTGAATGAAAGTCAAGGTCATTCATTTGAACAAACTTGGTAGCCCTTTACCCCAGCATGCTACAGACCCAATATCAACTCCCTGGGACTGTTGGTTGTTGAGAAGAAGTCGTTTGAAGATTTTAGCCTTTTTGACTCCTGTGACCTTGAATGAAGGTCAAGGTCATTCATTTGAACAAACTTGGTAGCCCTTTACCCCAGCATGCTACAGGCCCAATATTAGGTCTCTAGGCCTTTTGGTTATTGAGAAGAAGTTGCTTGAATGGAAAGTTGACGCCGGACGGACGGACGGACGGCCGGACGCCGCGCCACGGCATAAGCTCACTTGCCCTTCGGGCAGGTGAGCTAAAAACCAAAGAATGATGTCGCGAACCACATCAAAATCGGTTGGCCGAGTGCCGAGATAAAATCTAAGCATTATATTCTATACAAAACCCGCTTCAAGTCATGAAGAACACTTAATTCAGAAAGTAATATATTATAATCATCATGATCTACAATAGACTAAATCTCTCACGTATGAATACCAGTGTTGGAGCCTGCAACAAACTTCTACATATACAGATTTTATCCAGAGGGTATTTTACATGTCATGGTCTCAGGGATAACGGACGATTACATTCTTGAGAAAGATATAATTTTTATATGATCGTTGTCAGTGAAATTAAATAAAAGTGATTCGCAACAATTATAATATAATTGATACTTTATGTACAGGTACATAGTATAGGTTCTTATTAAAACCATCATTTTCGCTCCGTTATATATATATATATAGAAAACATACAATTTAGTTCATCGTGATTAATCATAATTAATACTAAAACTTATTAACTCGCAATAATTTTCGTGTATGAATTTTTCAAATTTTATTTATTTATTTTTTATTATCATTAATTTTTTTTTTTGTTATTGTGTCATTATTGTGAAGTGATCGAGATCATTGTGGTTTTACTTTCCATTCGTGTGTCACAAGTCATATCTTCACTTAAAACAGGACTTTAGAAGATTAGAAACATGTTTTCGGAGAATTACGAATTGAGTGGCTTAGTATAACCGCTAAACAATTACCAAGTGTGAAATTATGGTCCACAAGCTCGTCACACCTGTCACTGCACTACAGGTGTCTGGTGTTCTAATCGGCACACGCCGATAATTCTTGTGAGTTCTCGCGTTTGGTTTCTATGTACTTCAAAAAAGTTCCGAAGATATACTTTCACATGTTGTACGTAAATTGAGCTTGAATTTTATTAAGAATTGCGTGTTACTATAGGGAAGGCATTTTTAAGTTGTTGAAATCAAACATATTATTTTTGGAATTCAGTGGGTTTCGTTTTCCTTTCAAGCGAAAAAAAATGTATCTTAAAGGTTTGTCTATAGAATGATTAACCTAAGTTGCCTCATTCATAAACCCACCATGTTGAAAATTTACTCTATGAATCTTTCCGAAAATCACAAATAACGGTATCTTCAAGTGTATTTGCAACATATCTATTGCTGTTTTGGCTAATAAAAATTCCAATTTTTTAACTTTTATTTCACATCGTGTATGAATTGTATTTTAAATTTCTATTACTAGAAGTATTATAACCGAAATCAATATTGGTATGTAACAACCCGGAAATGCCCTCATAATAAAGGCTATATGATGTAAGTCATTGTAAACGACCCATTATTCAAATGCCATACATGTTACAGCGACCCGTTAAAAAAGAAAATTATTCAAATTTTACATGTTATATACGACCTGTTATATTAGAAAATGAGTAAGATGATACACGTTGTATTTGGCCCGGTATAATAGAAAATTAATAAGATGTTACATGTTGTATATGGCACGTTATAATAGAAAATTATATGCCCCTGGTTTCGGTAACATTTGTTATTAACTAACTCACAAATATAAGTCAAAAAGTTTATTCAGTACTTTCATTATTGTTGTCTCATTCGCATTAATTGCAGGCACATGTTCACGTTTGTTTCTATATATATTTCCTATATGACGGCTCTGATCCCATTAAACCTCTGACGTCACAGGTCAGAGGTCACCGAAACGTAGTCAACGGCTCTGGGTTCGAGAAAAATCGCAATTACTCTAAAACTAAAGTCGCTGTGAAAGTCGGCCTTTCAGCATTTTTAGTTTCATCCTAAATCACATTTAAACTTGAAATAGCAAATCGTTACGGGTACACTTTAAGACCACCACGTAATTAAGTCAATTACGCTATGAAGGCTATTTTCACTCCATTCAATTTCATCTCATCTTAAATTGTCCTTATTTGTATTCATTACGAAAGAAATGCATTAAATCTCATAATTGTATGAAAACCTAGCATGTTCAAATTAATAGAGCTGTTAACAAGAAATAATAGAAGTTATATCTCAAATCTTGCTAAATATATTAAATTTGCAAGGAAGAGAAAATTAAAATGGCTTAATAACCAATAATTATGTATAGTCATATAATGTTTCTCATACATATGTTGTATTACTTTTATTAGTAGTTGAATTGTCTGTATGTGCAATTCCAGCACAAATCTATGATAGGATATTGTTTATGATGTAAATAGTAAATTAATTGTTATATACATGCATATAATCACATATCACTATGTGTAAGGCCACACCAAATTAATCAGTTGTTCTTCGGGAAACTGGTAAAAAAAATTGGGGCGAGCGAGCGAAATTTTTTTTTCTAGCAAAAAATTTCCATTTAGAGATTTCAAGAGGCGAAGCGTTCAAATGATGTGCGAGCGATATTTTTTTCCATTATTTTTTTTCCACCAAATGTTGGAAATAAACTGAATACCATATTGAACAGATGTTTGTGTCTATTTGTGATTAATTCAAGTACATGTATATCATGAAGTGATTTCATTCACAAATAACTAAACAATTGTATGTAAAATCCAACAACAATTTAATACCTGATCTTCTTGATCAAATCAAACTTAACACAGTTCTCTCATTTGTATGGAACAAATACCGGTATAATAGAAAATAATGTATAAAACAAAAGAAAATTGGCACAGAAAAAACAAAATCACTATATCATATATAATTATCTGGAAAAAAATAATAATACCATATAAAACAACAGAAAATTGGCATATTAGAAACATAATCATTAAAATGTATATGGCTACCCCAAAGTTAGCTATCTTTTAATGTTTTTGGGAATTCAGCATCTATCAAATATAATTGACTTGTATTTAACAGTAAAACTAAGGGCTTTTCCAGTAAAACATCTACCCTACCCCAGGAGTCCAGTTTTTTTTAGGGGTACCACCCAAAGAATTTATTTAATTAATTTTAATACACAGAAGTAATTGGAGCGAAATCCAACCATGGACAGAGGTGAATTGTTTTGGAATCCTGGGGTCATTTAGATATTTTAATGGAATAGTCCTAATACTAAGACGACAACTATAAATCTGTGAAATGATGAAATTGGAATAAAATAATTCCACATTTTCTGATAATTATTATGGAATACAAACAAAAAAATATCACATAGGTACTGACCTGGTTTAACAAAAAATATCATTCTTCAAAATAAAATAAATACTTCGATTATTACCACATTACAAAAAATGTAAAACTAACAAAACATGTAAAACTAGATACATAAAAAAGACTTTTCATGTTTTTTTCATAAAAACATATTTAACAAAATGCAGTTTGGTAAATGGACGGAAAACAATACAGATCATAATCACCTTCTTCCGAGCAAACTATGGATTTTACATCCATTCACACATCGCAGCATTATTCTTTTACTTGAGATTGATACAGAATGTATTTTACATTAAAATATTATCACAAATAATGTAATCAAACTGCATGTCCTATCAGAATTTGTCAAGCATTGTATGATCAATATCTGATTTACACCTTTCGCTTTTTGACAAATTTTCTCCCCCATGTTTTGGCTTCAAGGCCTTTCTCCCTACAAGTTTTGCATATTGGCCGCACACTTGAAAATTGTTCCATGAGGTTTTCAATGTAAGGATCAGAGTCTCCTAATAGTTCATTTTCATCCTGTGTTCCGCAATATAAACAACAAGATGGAACGAACGCTCTCATGGATGCGCTGTAGTATGCCACTTCGACCTCTGTAGTACAGTGGAGGCACTTTCTTATAATGAATCCAAATTCTTCGGGAAAGTTTTCACCACAGGTGAAGGTTCCTGCCTCCTTGATGCGACGCAAATGTGCATCCTACAATGTAGAATTTTGTATTTGAAATTAGACTTGGTGCTATAGTATAAAAAGTTATTGATATTAACAAGAGTTATTGATATTAACAAACGAATAGATGAACCCTGATTTCTCGAAACAAAAACAAACAAAGTGTTAAATCTGAAGTTAGAAAGACTTCAGTTTGATTTTGAACAAGTTTGGTAGTTACTACTCCTGCTTAGCGCTCAGTATTAAGGGAGTGGAACAACTGGTTCACCCGTTGTCAGTATAATGTGACCGGGTGGGGTGTGCTGTTAGGTGTCTTCGGCAGTATGCTTCAGTGGGATAGCACTATAAAGAGGCCAAGAGTGCCACAATATTTTTAAATGAGAACCCCCTAAAAACAAAAAATAAGCTTTTTAAGGAATGCATTGGTTATGTTCTCACAACATTTCACAAATTTCAATATGATAAAGTAAAAATATGGTACATGTATGTATCTAGTTTATGTAAAAATGTACCTGCTCTCTGGACATTTTGTTCCCGCTATATACCACTCTTGGCTTGCTGCACTCGCCACAGATAATAATGTCTCTAGCTTTTCCAGCTTTTAGGATCTCCCGGTTTCGACGATCCATTTCAACAGAGCTGTCATCAAAATCTGTAGAGTTCTGTGCTGAAGGTCTATGCGTCTCATCCACATCTTTACCATACACCTGTTATTTAAATAAATATGTATTGTTCAAAGAATATACATATCACAATTTCATGACTTTTTCAAGGCTTTTGATTATTTTCAATAATGTTTTAAGACAAACATCATATTCAATTTTTCAAGACCTGTGCGACCTCTGTACAGTATGTAATGCAAGGAAATGAAGATGGTACCATTTGATAAATTTCAGGTAAAAACACTTATTTTTTTTCACAGAAGTGTTAAATATTGATTGCCAACTGATAATAATGATTGTAAAATGTTATACACAAAGTGCTTTTGTAAAACAATTATCTTCCTTGAAGTAATGATGTAGCATTCAAATCATGCCCCCTTTATCCTACATAATTCACTTGTGACAAAATGACAAACATTTTCTGTTCATAACTTACGGCATGAAATGGTAAATAGTGCTGACCACTCTCATCACGGACGGGACAAGGAAGAAAGCTCAGGTCCCCCAGTGTATCTCTATCTACTCGGATTGGGTTTATCATGCAATAACGACAAGGCTCCTCACGGCACTTCATAAGTTGAAAGCTGTAATGTGTGCTGACACCATGGGTTTTGATGAACTCCTATAATATTAAATAAGAACAAATTAAACCTATAAATAATACATAATTTGGTGTAAAGGCTGTATATGTTGCATGATTATAAAATGTAAGAAAAAATAATTCAGTTTTATCATACAAAAATTCAAGTTCTTTTCTGTTAAGTACAGATAAAGAACAACCAATTGCAATGTTGTATGTATTAGGAAAAGTAGTAAATTTTCAAATACATACAGCATCAATGATATGACTGCAAAACTGATGAATATTAGGGCAATAAGAGTCACTGTCATTGGTAAATTGTGGTACATTGCAGGATAATTACTCACAAGACAATTTAGACTAGGACTAGGGAAAGAATGTCTTGATCAATGACATGAATTTCAGGTAAAACATTTTAAATTTTTCAAATACTTGCCTGCAAATTTATGCAGTTCCGCAGATCTTTGCTGGTAGATGACGTGTTCAGCTTGCTGAAATCTTCCAAGGTACAATCTCTGATGATTCGAAGGCTGTCCTCAACATCTTCCTTTGGATAACCTCTGTACACTGTGAATGCAGAGCCTTTCAGCTTCATTCGACTGAAGCGGTCATTTACCTTCTCGATAACAGGCGACATGCTCTCTGTGAATGCTGTTTTGAGGTCAGCTTTGTTAACAGCAACATTTCTGATGGCGTTAAGCGATGACTTGTGCTTAATCAAGTCCTCATATTTCTTTGGCATTTCCTTTCTCTCCAATGCAGTATGTTGCAAAGCCAAATTCAGGATAGACATACATCGTTCAGCAGGATTTGTCCAGCTATGATTCGGAGCAGTTCTAATGGCAACTAACATGTCCAGATCGAGTTGCATGAACATTTCCAACAGAGAGGTTTTCACCGTCTCATATGTCACTCTGTGATCTGGACCTCCATCTGTCATAATACAGAGAATTGGTGTTGCTAAATCAATCTGATCATCAGAATGGTGATCCCGCAAGATCCTGGTGACCTCTGATGCATGTCGAAAGGGAGATGATGCTTCAAACACTTTGTCTTTCGTGGTGACATATACATGCCCTTGGAAGAAGCTGTCATTTGGGTTCTTGGGAATATCTGTCACAAGAGTTACAGATGGAACCAATCCTGCTATGTGAAAGTCGTGGTCTGCTGCCACTAACGACACATCGGTGGCAGGTGCCATAACTTTGTTATGACCTCTTACTCCTGTGGAAATTGGGACACCAGGCTCGCCAACTGGAACAACTGCTTTGTCATCAAGACAAATAAATGTAGTACATCCCCGATATCTCACACAGAACTCCTTCAGATACCTAAAAAGTGTTGCTACATATCTGCCATCTTTGTGGTGCACACGTGCCATCCTAGTCTGTACTCGGAATTTTACATTGAATCTACTTGTGTACTTCAATGCGGTTCTTTGGAAAGGATTTCCTGGAGTAAACTGTAACCTAATCGTTTCAGAACTTGGAATGGGAACCCCATCTGGAAGATCTTTCACCACTTGTTCTTTTAAATCTTCAACAGAAATTGCCAATGGCAAATACAGTTCATTTCCATGACGTCTGTCATGCACTTGGAGCAACTGTTTATCAAAGTAATCTCCCATTGCAGCAAAAAACTCTCCAAAATGAGTATCAACATCTTTTCCGTTTAATGCGCGATAGTCAAGGAGCAGTTCTGGATCATCTCCTGTTAGCAAGATGTCTGCAATGCGTTCATCCACTTGTCGCTGTGCGTCAGTTTCTGATACTGTTTCTGTTTGTGTCAGTTCATGATACATGTGGCGCAGAATAGACTTAGGAGTTTTCACATACTGGCTGTATTTATTGATGAAATCACGTCTCATTGAACGTGTGGAAAATTTTGGCAGCAGTTCTGTTATTTTCGAAATGGCATTAGAATTGCCGGTACAGCGCTCTGGTGAATCATCAATGGGAACACTCCAAACAAAATTCAAAGTCCCAATACTCCCTCCATATGACATCCTGAAAAGCATAATTGGAACAGATAACCTCAAGTCTTTGATATATTTCCTTCTCTTTTCTTTGTCACATGGCGAGAAATTTTCAAGATCGACCACTTCATAATGCTTTAATTTGCAAACATGATCATCAAGCTTTGAAAATTGTTCATCAACTGCAGGTTTGGGGGCAATAAATTGGGAAGTTGAGTCCTCTGACACTGTACGTGCTGGCTCTTGTCTAACCTGGTACACAGTTTTGTGTCTAAAGTTGTCATCTGCCAAGCGACTCTTGTACTTTGTCAAACATGCCAGGAGAGCTTCAATGTGAGTTGCCAATTTTTTGTGGCTTTGTGTAGACATAGACGGAAACGATAAACATTTTGAAAGGTCTGCGCAAATGACTTCAAGTTTTTCTTGTGTTAATAACGGGGCCTTGTGACGAAGTTTTGTGAACTGGTTATAACCAGAGAATTGTTTAAACACAGTTGGAAGCACACATCCGTTTTGTTCTAATTTCTCCTGACAATGGTCAATTGCCCAAAGGGCGTTTGAAAGCTTTCCCATCACAGTTTCTCCAGTGCCCTGCTGGTCCCGATACCACCCGTCGTCGAATCCTGAAGTCCAATCCATAACATCACCTTTCAACCTTTGTGGTCCGGTCAGTTTACCCTTGATATGGTCCTCGGGTTTTGCGGGAAGACTTTTTGTGGCATTTGATTTCATCAATATTGAAAATGCATTGTTTCTACATTGGTTTGTCGTCCCATACGATTTCAAAACTGACCCGTCAGAATCGTGTAGAGTAAACTCTACATATCTACATTTAAAGTCATCACAAACGTTTAGACCCATACCTTTGTCGGATATTTCTATCTTGTCCTTTTTTGTTTGAGTGGAATAGATCGCTATTTTTTCCAGGTCGTCATACTCCGAGGGGCACGTGTTTGATGTTGTATTTCCAAGGTGGTAGTTAATACTGCGAATAAAAAGGTCATAAAACGTTTCATTGTTCTCCGCTTCGATCGCTGTATTTAACATTAGATCCGGATTCGGATTTTACAACTTACCATCAGTCCATGTTTTTTTTATGATTTTTACGTACCAGAAACCCCAAGCTATCTATTTAAAAGTATGGGACACTAGCGAGAACTACCCAAGATGTCCGATAATTATTAAACCCGTATTCACTTAACAATGTGACGCTTACATAATTAATTAAGTATCAGACGACTATTGACTAATTTGTGTGTAATCAACCCAGTTCTTGTGATCACTGCTTAATACGTAAATGTGTATGTAATTAATAGCATGCATCTTTCAATGAGTTTCACGTAACGGTGTTACAAGCCGATATCCGTGTTTACCCAATACAAGCGTTAATGATGTTAATTACCGATCATAAATTTATTACATGTATTTGAGATTGATTAATTATCGTATCACGCACTGTATGTTTGTGCATAAATTCTTGCTAACTACGAAACGATCCAGAATTTGATGTCAAGGAATTTTTGTTACATCTCAAATGACTTGGTGTCCAACTTTAAAAAGTGCATGCTTATCCATTTTTCTTGGTGCTGACATAAGGGAATAATAAGATAAGTTGCACATTTTATGGAGAAGATAAATTTCATAAGATTTAACAATTTATTAAAGATTTTCTGATTATGATTTTTTTTCAGGATGTAACAGAGACACTAGATAATAATCTTACTTTATTTACTCAGACATTGACTGTTAAAAGATTCTCAGTGGTGTTTTGGTGATGAAATAATTAATTTTGTCCATAAAAGTATAATTCAAGTACCAAAATATTAATATAATGTGTGAAACAAAAATTTTCTTCAAGGTGTAACAGGACAACAATTTCAACTATTATTTACAGAAATCGCTGATTTTTATCAGATATTAAGGAAATGGTAAGGTGTTTATTGTCTAATAAACAGAATTCATTTGCAGACATCAATACTTTGTTTTATAAATTGTGAAGTTCTGATCAATGGCAAGTAACTGGCAAACTTTATAATATGTTTACTAGAGTGGAGTATGTTTCCGTGATACATGTGGGATTCCCAACTAGCATCTCCAACATATACAGTATGTCATTTGTGTAACAGGAATGCCCAGAATACCCTTCTGTGTTTAGTAGCTTAATAATGGAGGATATTGGAGTAATTTACCATCCTAAAAGACAAAATGTTTAGCTTCCCATGAAGTAGACCTCTGAAAGAAACAAAAAATACGAACACGTTTATGACCAGAATCAGATATTTTATTACTGACTTTAAGTATATCCTTATCAATGACAGAATACTGTGTTTGTCCAAGGTTCCATCTATTGCTGTTATTCCGCACGAAGTATTGGACCATCCTGAAGTTTGCATTAACCTCTGTAACCTGCAAAATAAATCATATACAAGTCTCATTTTACACATGTATCAAAACTATGACATGTAAACTTTTTGATCTCAGATTTCTCCTATTAGATTGTAACTGAAATTGGTTGATTATGCAACAACATTAAATTATTGAATGATACATCATTAAAATTATAAAGACATACAGATCTATTAAATACAGATTATCTTTAGCTGTTAAAAGGACACATTTGAAACAAATTACAAGAATTATCAAAATAAACTGCAAAACAATAATTAGGATGTTAGTATAACAAAATATATATGACATTAGTAAGAACAACTGATTTGTGTCAAAATTACATCTGGAGGTCTACTTCCTTACGTTCGTTTATATAATTACACGATGCAAATAGCTGGAGGGAAACAACGAGCAGTGCTCTAGCCAGCAACTTTATACAATTCAATATCATTATAATTTTATAACGATCATTTATCAAGATAATTTTTGCCAAGATGTAACATGGACAATGAATTACGTGTCTTGGTTACGTCATTCACAAAAATGTTGACCAATAACGAAGGAAAACAACAGTTCAATTTAAGAGTCAACGTTATTTGAACTCCCATGAAACTAATATAACTGAATTCGTAAGGGCGACAATTTTTTGATATAAACCAATCTCAACGTTATAACCCCACGTGATGTAACGTTGGACGTCAATCCCGATTTCCCGAGACGTAACAAATGACACAAATAAAATATTTTTCAAACGGACGCATGGTCCATTTCAATCGACTCGTGTATGCAATCGTTCACTGGAAGAGACAAGTTTTATGGACGATATTTCGATCGTTACAGTGACTGATCAAATGACACACAACTACCACAATCTGCAAGTGTTTTAACACTTAAAAATTCTATTTAACTTCAACATAATGTTTCAACTTCAAGACGTAACAACTGACGAATTCTTACCGGTGAAAATCTGTGTCTTGTTTACTTGCCGCCATCGTGTCAAAAGGCCGATCACGTGATCTACCAGAAATGGGTCTGGTATCATCACATGTTGGTTGATGTCGTAAAATATTTAAAACGAGAAGTCTTGTCGTAGAATTGATTTCATTACGGTTTTTATATTTTTCTTTGAGACGTAACATTTTGACACAAAACTTTAAGCACTCTTTTCAAAGTATCTGCCATCTATTCGACTTGTCATAGGAAAGTTAGACTGGGATATATATAACAAATAACATCGTTCCTACCTAAAGAAATTCACCGTTGATCGCCGGGAAGGATAGATGGATATATATAGAACATTTCAAGACGTAACTTAATTTGACACAAAATGTTACGTCTTAAAATCTTATTTTAATTTCTGTTATATTCCAGAAAATTTTGTTTTTTAAAGCCCACATCTTCTTCAAAATCTATTTTTAATCAATATTTAATGTGATGATAATAAAAAGAAGACATGATAGTAATGTTCAATGCATTTGTTTTTTGGTTTAAAAAGTTCTGTATTAGAATGTCAGGCCATTATGTCCAACATTTCAGCACTATAACTGATGTAGAAATGTTTCATTTAAATTCAATAAGATAAAATAAATACATTAACTATCTGATTTGATGAGCTGCTTTGAGATGATCAGACAACATTCTGAAAATAAATCCACAAATATCTTTTAAAATCAAATATTTGAGATGTAACCAAAATTCCTTGACATCGAATTCTGGATCAAATAGCAATATGTGTTCCTATAAAAGTTGCCGTCTGTAAAATAACTATCATATATATTGTACGTCAAGTTGATAAAAGCAAGACCAGGCTATACTATAAAATCCTTTAATACTGTAACATTTAGTTCGTAGAGAAAAAGCAATGTACTGTTATAAAAACAAAAGCTACACATTGTAACACAGGTAAACACCCGGAGCTATGACCTAGCAGCGGTCGCTATGACTACGCACAGTGTCAAGTGATAGTCTGTACAGTTGTCGACACGGGTGACTTGCCCCGACATTTTTTTCTCCTCGTGGTGAAGAAATCGTCCGGATTATTGAGGGAAATTTACTAATGAAAAGTACGCTCCGTTCCCAAAATGGGCTTCCGGAATCGGAATCCAAATTTCCGGACTGGTGAGTACAAATAACGTTACGGAAATCCGTTCCCGTGCATTTCCGTCCGGACTGTGAGTTGTCCGGACTATCGGCGTCCGGATTATCGCGGGTCCACTGTACACGTGTTGTAGTTTAAGTTAAAACATATTTTATTGATATACAGAAATGACAAAGGGATTAGTCAGCACATTTTACCAACTTATAAACGACTTCTCCGTAAAATTAACAAAACAATGAATAATAACATAGTCACATGATGGTACAAAATACAAGAATATTCAATTCAAAAATGTGATAAAGAAGAGAGTATAAAAAATTGAGCATTTTGGATTAAGTTGCTTTTGAATGATACGTGTTGTATATGTATAGACGAGTGAACAGGCACACGTATTCATACATGTGTGTGTATTGGATGAAGATATAGTAAATATACATACATGATGTATACTTGGTATTTACAATCTGAAAATTTTACAAATATGCCAGCAATTGTTAATGTATAAGTATTTCAATTTACTATAATAATGTCATGGCCATTCTGTACAGTACACGCTAGATATCACATCCATTTGTCGGTATTGTATGTGGCTAAAGTGATCAATAATTGTGTTATATAAATACATTTGTACTATGAATAGTGTGAAGGGCCTTTTTTCCGGAGGGGCTATTGCCTAGGGGCTAATGTCCGGAGGGGGGCTTTTGTCCGTACCTCGAATAAAGAACTTTAAACTCGTCTTCGGTATTTTTTTAGTGTGTCTTATTTAAATATCACAGACATGTACATAAATTAACCGAACATAGGATCTTTCTCCCAATATTTTTTTTCTTTCTATGCATATTATTCTCGGTTTTGATTTTCCTGAAAAGTTTGACATTTTGTGTTCCTAAATGGTTACTTTCCCTGCTTGATAATACCGCTGAAAAAATGACGTTTGATACCCGATATTAGCTACAGACAAATTATTAGGAACATGTGTGAATTTAGTTGTGTACTCGTCAACGTTTATCACAGGTAAGTTGCAAGGTTCCTTTGAACTGCAGTCAGAAAACTTTAGATCACAGTCCTACCACAGGCGCTAACAGATTAAACATACCACTGTCATATCAAAAAAAAAATGAAAGTAATATTTTCTATGCAAGCGCCTGTGGGCTCACATGAGGGTACGTTATAAATATAAATGAAAATATCTGAATGCGTACCACTTTTATATTGTGAATGACGATGTGGCTAGCAACAACTAAGTTTTATGCCACATGATATATATGTTTTAGCAGAGACATATATATGTCTTTGGTTTTAGTAACGACATATTATGTTTATGTTCGATAACACAGTATTTTATGTAGCAAATAAATGACCACGACAATGGTACACAGATGAAGATACGGCCGGAGACAGATGTCTGCTTATTGTAATGTTCAAGTCAACAATGTGTCTGATTTTAATGCGTTAATTGAACGAAATATGGTAATAAATAAATAATCACATGCACCCTAATTAAATTGCACTGCGGTCGGTACTGACGATCTGCGGTGTCTGATTTTTGCCGAGTCTCTACGAGTTTGCTCTTGTACAGGTAACTGTCTTCTGATTAAATATATCAATCAATGTCTGTTTATAGCCTTTACATTAATTTAACGTGCAGTGACATCAGCAAACGATTAAAACTTCGACGATGTCCTTTGTAAAAATCATCTAGACATGTCAATCACACCTGTGGCAACAAATCTGAGAGTATGTGGGCGGAGCTATAGTAGGCTGTGCCTGATTATGGTGTGTCATCAGGTAAACTGTCCACCCCATTCGATGCAGGTATCCCAGCAATCTATTG